>NW_026557141.1:0-27565 GCF_029017545.1 Prosopis cineraria | reverse complement strand
GTCCCAGTAACCAATCCTAATGTATGATAGTGTGTACAAACAGTTAAGTGTGTGCTTATTAAGTGGGAACCCAAAATAATATAATTCCAACAAAATATAAGAAATATTACAATACACACAAACAAACCATCATTATATCCCTCCATTAACCTCGAGCCGTAGCCCTCACTCAGAGCTAAATTACCCGGCCAAAGGTAGATTAGCCCGAGCCCTACAAGCCACCTGGTGAGCTCCAATAGAGGCGTACCACGTGGCACATAAATACAACAACAATAGCAAGTCTCCCAACACCTCCCACAAAATCAATCAAAAACAAATTCATATATATTGCACAATTATACAATATTACAAAATTCATAATTTTCTCAATAATCACCCAATTAACATGAAGTAACACTAATTACAAATTAAAAGCATGGTTACCTTGTGGCTTTTTCAATAAATTATTCCTTAAAATTTCTCTCCCACCACAATCTTTACCAATAATACAATCTAGAAATAACATATTATTTATAAATATTAGTTTCAATTTTTGAAACGAAGAAAATAAGGGAAAATAATAGAATTAAAATGGAACATAATCCTAATCTCAATCTTAATACAAATCTAGAGTTAATTACTAGTAAGTAAAAATTTTTTAACTCCTCTTTAATTATCAATAAACATTATTAATCGAAAAATCAACTTCCAAACTAATTCTATTATCAAAAATTCTTTTTTTATTTTAAAATTCGCACATAAAATGCTTAAAAATTAAAAATTGAGTCTCTAGCTTAGAATCATAATCCTATAGTCATAAAATTTCATTCTCATCCCAAATAATCATCTAAACCTCAATAAATCAATATATATTTTAGATTTAATAAAAATCTAGTTTAAAATTTGATCCATAAGCCACAAATTCAAAGATCATCAACAAATTTATACTCTAGAATATTTATTATACTACTAGCAACATCAAAAACTATATTTATTCAACATAAATTCATCCCTCTTCCAAATCTTAAATTTTTTACCACTACAAACTCAGAAACCAAAGAGGGAGGATGACGAGAAAAAAATTTTAGAATACTTACTTAGTCTTGAAAAACTTGAAATCACACCCTAAATATCCTATTAAAAACTCTTACATTAAAAACTCAGATCTCCCACACCGGCGACTCACGCTCACTCTGCCTCAGCTCACGCACGAAGGAAAGAATGAAGAAATGAAGGAAACAGGTGAGTTTTTATAAAAATTTAGTGGGTCTCACTTTTTTTATTATTTCTTCTTTCCTCTCTTTTCTTTCTTTTTTTTTATTATTTTATATGTAATCATTATGCGGCCGTCGAAAGCAATCTCGTTCTTCTTCTTCTTCTTCCTCCTTTTTTTTAATACCTTTTCTTTTTTATTATAATAATAATAATTTAATAATATTTTTTTATTATTTTTAATTAATTTTAATTTAATTTTTGTTTAATTTTAATTTAGATTATATTCTAAGTTAGATTTAATAATCATCTCCTACTAATTTGCTTACCTTTAAATATTTTTTTAAAATTTCTATTAACCTAAATTAACTATTAAAATTTAAATTGGGATGTTACAAATACTCGAAATGAAATCAATTGAAAGTAATGAACAAACAACATACAATAGGGTAATGAACAGCTTAATGTTAGTTAATAAACAACAGTATATAAGGAAACAAATAACTTATATTAATGAACTATCTTTCAGTAGGGATAACTAGTTGATTTTCCTTAGCATTTTAATTTTATTATAGTGATCTTAGACCATGTGAAATTTTAGAGTTTCTCAGCCTTTCTTTTTAATTAAATTTGGTCAAGTGATCTAAATGATATTTTTTTAGGAAAACACTATGATAGGTCCCTATAGTTTCATATCTTTTTAGTTTTTGTGTTTTCATTGTTCTTGGTCCCTATAGTTTTATCTCGTTTTGGTTTTAGTCTTTAAAATTTGTTTTTGTTGTTCCTGGTCCTTATAATTTCTGTTGCCCAAAACTTAGTCCCTCCTGTTATTAACGTTGTCAAAAATGCTGAGGTGTAATTAACACTATAATATATTATGCAGAGGTATTATTCTTATACTTAGCTGGTACATAACTGGAATTAAGAAACCTTACACGCAGTCATCACAGCGTCTCCTCTACCCTAGCTCTCCTCTTTGCATCTCCTCCTAAGTTCATCGATCATATCTTCTCATTATGTCTTCCATTTGAAGCAGTTAAACGTATGTCTTTGAAGTAGTCCTTTCGCTCATGTCTGCAGTTTATCTTATGGGCTAGGGAAAATAAAAACCTAATGACTTATAATTCATTGCCAACTAAGCATAAGAGTAACATCTCTACATAATAATTAATGATATTAATTACACCTCAGTATTTTTTAGGTGTAATTAGGGATTAAAACAAACTTTAGGGACTAAAGTCAAAATGACATGGAACTATAGGAATCAGGAACAACGAAAACAAACTTCAAGATTAAAACCAAAAAGACATGAAACTATAGGGACATATCATAGTGTTTTTTTTTTTTTTTACATTCTATGGTCTCATCAAAGAGGCAATAAAGTTGTTGTATTTTATTAATATTTTTAGGTACTTACTCAATACTCAATCTGTTTGTCGGTAAGTCCATGAGTGTAACATTTCTCATGAGTTTCTTGTTGATGTCAAATTGTCAATATCTATTGCATCACTTTTTTTTTTTCCTTTGACCTCATCTACTTTATTACTTCAATAATTAATATTCAAATTTAATTACCTTTTACTTAATTATATTATTTTTCCTTTAGTTTTATGGGTTAACGGACAAAAATACATTGACATTTTTTTACAAAAAAAACACTTGTTACCTTAAACTTTTGAAAAGAGTGAAATTTTGCACTACAATTAATATTATCATTTGTTGATCATTACTTTTAAAAAGATTCACATGTGATTCTAACCATGGTCTCAAATTCTAGCTCTTCTTCTAACTTCGCATTATTGGATGTAGACAAGATTAATAGTAAATCCGGTAATTCGGGCCAAGCCCGACGAGCTAGCCCGAATTGGCCCGAAAAATTTTAGGACCGGGCTTAAAAAAATGATATTTTTTATATTCAGGCCTATTCGGGCCAAGCTCGTTCAGGTTCGGGCTTGGCTCGAATATCCGAATAAAATAATTATATTTTTTAAAAATATATAAAATATAATAAATATTAATTAATTCTTTAAGTTTTAGATCATTTTATACTAAAATACCATATATTTGAGTCCTAGACATCGTTTAAGTTTTAAAAAAATATATTTTATATTTTTTATAAAATAAAATAATTAATTTCAAAGTAAAAAAAATAATTAAAAATAATTTTAAAAATTAAATTCGGGTATTCGGGCCGCTCGAAGCCCGAAAGAATTTGGGTTGAGCTTGGCTATTCGAGCTTTTCAAGGAGTTGGGCCTGTTTGGGTTTGGGCTTATTCAGGCTGGGCCTATTTGGGCTTGGCCTGAATAGGCTCGACCCGCCCGAATTTTCGACTTTAATTAATAGTGGGTGTGAGAAGTTGGGTATGCTCACTCGTCAATTTCATCAAGTCCGTGTGTAATCTCTAGCGATTGAGGAAGAGAAGATGATTGAGTAAGAAGAAAAGCTGGAGATAACTAAGGAATAAGAGAGCCATGTGTATATATATATTTTTTTAATTTTTTAAAAATGTCACACGGTAGCCAAGTGATAGTTAAAGTTAAACACACGATTAATTAATGGTCAACATTGATGACAGAGCAAAATTACTTGATTTTTTAAAGTTTCATGATAAAATTATTCTAAAAAAAATTTAAAATACTAAGTGCCCCTAAAAAAAATAATCTTAAGACATTTTTACCCTTTTAACTCCAATTTCATTACACAAAGCAACTAAGCTCTACTCAATCATTTTTTTTACCTAATTCAAACCCACTTTATCACTTCAAATAGTATATTTTAAGATGATAATGTAATTTTTATTCCTATATATATTTGAAGGAGTTATTAATTTGATCTTTTGAGATAAATTAATTTGAGTGAACAAGTTTAAACCTAAGTCAAGCTCAAACTTAAGGTCAAGCTCAAGCCCGCTCTATCATTTCATTTTAATATTTAACGTTTTGTTAATTTATCTAAGTCATTTTTAATATTTTAAAATAAATTAATGCTGTTAAATTACACGACTGATGGAATGATATGTGATGTGACAACTATGCAGAGCGTGAAGAGCAGCTAATTTTGTCGGATAAATAGTCAATATCAACTTTATCATAGATCTTTGACTCTATCTATTTGATCACTTTAATAATGTTCAAATTTCATTATATATCTTAATTAATTAGCCTCATTATCAAACAAACAAGGTCTACTATGTCTTTTTTTAAATAAAAAAATTCACTTTTATCACCTGCGCCTTCTAGTTCATTTTGAGCGGTATAGAGTTATAGACTATGAAAAGCTGTTCCAGTATTTTGTCCTATTTATAAAAATTAAATCCTGAAGTAAATTTTACAATATTATTTCAATCTTTATATTGAGTCCATCTAATTTTAAAAAAAATCAATTTATGTTAATATAAATTCAAAAAATAATAAATAATTATACTGATAAATATTTTTTTGGAAAATTTTTTTGCATAAATCAAGAGCATTACCTCATTCATATTCTCTTTAATAAAATTACATCAATTCAATTAATATTTTTTT
The DNA here is from genome assembly GCF_029017545.1 of Prosopis cineraria. Classification (NCBI taxonomy): domain Eukaryota; kingdom Viridiplantae; phylum Streptophyta; class Magnoliopsida; order Fabales; family Fabaceae; genus Prosopis; species Prosopis cineraria. The sequence continues at coordinate 22,849 of NW_026557141.1, read as the reverse complement.
TGGGAAAATAAAAATCAAGGAGCTTTAGAGCAACTTTTTCACAAAAAATGACCAAAACATTTTGATTTTACATGGCAAGTCTAGAGTACTAAAAAGTAAATAAATTTGGGTGTAAAATGACGAGCCTGTTTGTTTATTATTTTTAAAAATTGTTTTTTATTTTAATATTTTTAAAACAAAAAAACTTGTTTGGTTATGATATTTAAATTTTTATTTTGAAAACAGTTTTAAATTTTTTTTAAATACAAGAAAACCAAAACAATTTTTAACTGTTTTTATTCATTTTTTTTAGTTTTTCAGTGAAAAATGGAAAACAAGAAATGATAATTGTTCTCGTTAATGACAAACATTGTAATTTTGTCTCGATAAAAAAAAAAATCACCTATCTCATAAGTTTACAAAACTATTTTTGAATTACTATTATCAAATAAGTTTTTTTTATTTGTTCTCAAAAACAAATTTTAAAATCGTTTTATAAAACAATTTTTGAAAACAAAAACTAAAAACAACAATCAAACGAGCCCAAAAAGTACCTTTTTTTTAACCCCACAATCATTGGCTTCGGTAACCAATTAACTTAAATGGAAAAGGTGACCATCAAAGAAAACGACTTGTAGTATGATTAAACAGACTTTGTAACTTGATGGCTATATATTTTTAGGTAGCCAAAGGATCATGGATGCAAGCTCCCTAGGCCACCCGGCTACCTTTACTATTTAAATTAGCGACCATGATTGTGGGGTTAACTTTTAAAAAAAGGGTATTTTTATCATTTTACATTTGAATTTATTTACAATTTAGCCCTCTGATCCTACAATCTAAAATTAGAATATTTTGATTTTTTTATTTTTTACTAAAAAGTTTTTCACGGGTCAATGATTGTGATTTTTTCTTAGTTTTAGTGATTTTTTTTTTTTGAAAATAGAGTGCCTTTTTAAATTCCCAGTATTTTCTCTTTTTACATCATTATGAATGAAGGGAGAGTAAAAAATATAATAAATTAAAATAATAAAAAATAACATAAATAAGATATAATTATAAAAGATTAAATTGAATTTTACCTGACATATTTTTATTAGATAATATATAAATAATGATGTGCACTATGATTATGCAATAATTTCTCTTTATAGGTGATTTATAAATAATTTGACTTTTGTAAATTTTATATTGGACATAGCATTTCACATGTTTAAAATTAATTAATTAATTTTAAATTTTAGTATCTTAATACAAATATGAAATTTTTACTACTAAAATTTTGAAGTTTTTGGAGACTGAGATTGAATTGATCTTTGAAATCCTGCACTCATTCCTCCCCTTATTTTCCACTCAATATATTAAAATATTAAAAAAAATAGAATCGGAGCATAGCGCGGGTCAATTTGTTGTGGCGCGAAAGTCCTCGTGAGTCTTTGAATGATTCTGCGACAGTTAGATAAGAACTAATTCTTCGAGGAGTGTCTCCAATTATTTTTCTTTCAAACAGTATCAACTTTCCATTTGTTATTATTTCTCTCCAATCAATCATACATCGCCATGGACTTTCTTTCATATGCTATTGTTTTCTCCAATACACACAGCAAGCTTCTTCACCATCTCCTCCAGCAATTTCTCCAGAACTCTGTAAGTTTCTTCTTTTAGTTTTCGTCTCACGTTCTGGTTCTTCGCTTCCGTGGTCTTGGAAACAAGCAAAACGCCCTCATTATTTCTCAGATGTCTTCTTCTGATTTTAATTTCTGGAGGGTTTTAGCGTTTTCTGAATCGGGCAAAAAAAATCTAAATGTTTAGGAAGCAGAATTTCGCGGAAATCGAATATGACGGACGATTATAATGAAGATAGCAGCAGTAGAGAGCCATTGCTGAAGATTCGGTACTACGAGAACTGCCCAGGGTGTAAGGTGGATCGAGCCAAAGAAATGAACCGAGGATCACCAGTGAAGTATCTTTTCTATATATGGATGCTAACTATGTGCGCCAGTAAGTATTTAAGTTAACAATCTAACATTCTCAAACTTATTTTTGTCCGGTCAGAAGAATCAATGTGATCTTGAAGTGCTTCATTCATATGTTTTTGAAATTTGAACTACGTTGACCTATTTTGATCGCTATATGACTATATGTGCTACTGCTACCACATGTAGTGATTGGCAACAAGAGAAGAGGTTTTCTTTGTAGTGAAATTATGGGGAAAATGACAAGGACGAAGCGCGCCACTCAACTCCTAATTTAAGAAATGACAATTAAGGACTAAGGTTCTTTATTGATTCATAAAGAAAAATGATATGAACCAAAATGTCTCTCTGCTCGACTGAAATTTGGGAATCCAAAAATGGAGCTTTAGATAAACTGACTTCTTTACTTTCGTTATTTACAATTAAACTTTCGATTTTTGTATTCGAATTTTTGGGCATTTTGTTGTTTTTTTAGACGTAAAATACTTTATTTTTAATTTGAGATATTTGACTGTCTTTATGTCTCTAGCAAGGTCCTTGCATGTCATTTTTCCAAAATTATAATGGGCTTCTCAACTTTGGTTGATTTGAATCGGAGGTCATTGGCTGCCTATGAAATTTAAGAAATGAGAAGTCCCTTGGTTCTTCGGTTCAGTTCAGCAGAAAAAAATTTAATTCATAAGCTAATCCTTTGATTTATATTATCTTTTCCCCCGATTTTGTGATAGCAACATATTGTTCCTTTAAATTCAAGAAGACCTTCTTGGCTTTTGTTTGAATATTATGGTGTTTTTCTAATTCTTCCACTCAGTTTGAAAGCCCAAAATTAATCTAAATCTAATTATTGTTCGTGTTTTTTCTTCCTTTCTTTTTTTGGAGAGAGGAGAAATCCTTGATGACTGATTTAAGTCACGAAATAGTTTCAAGACAAACAAAAGCTTACTTTTTCTTTTTCAATCGAGTATTTATTATCAAACTGTATATGTTTTTATACAACTATTTGGTCAAAGGTTCAACATTATCAAGTTCACTTAAAGGTAGTTCTCCCGATGTGATTTTTTCCACCCACGATTTGTGTGCATAAACTTTTTAGTCATCAGTTAGTTTGATGTTGTTTTTCATTTTTTCCCTTTCTTGTTGAGCACCTCATTTGTTTTTCTTTTCTTGTGCTTTGTACAGCGCTGCCTATAACATGTATCTTTCCATTCCTTTATTTCATGGTGAGTTTGGTTTTTCATTTGCCTTTACTGCTACCTTCTTGATGCGCTATATTATAGCCATGGATGGCAGATTTTTCTTTTTCTTTTTTGTGTTTGGATATTGTACATTATTAAGTTCAACATCAATTTTTTTTTTATGTTTTATTTTCTCCTTATTTAATAAAAAAAAAATTAAGTGCCTGCTCCTTTTTAACGTGCACGTCAGGTATTGAAAGCGAGTGCCTCTTGATCCAATTTTTTTGTTATACATAGATGGGATTTTTTCCCCTTTTGGATATCCTTGATTTATTATTTCAATTTCAATTTTTCATGCTTTATTTTTAATATGCACATTAAGTTTTGAAAGCGGCAGCCACTTGCTTCAAGATGGGAACAAAATCTAGTAAGCAGTTGATTTGATTAATTTTCTTGAGGTTAATATTTTTTATTTTCCTAATAAATTTTGGCATTTGAATAAATATATTGAAGTATCGATACGTAATAAAAATCTTTTACAAGTTGGACTATTCATAATGGCGGCTCATTCCTTAAACTTTATGCAAATGCATGAGAAAATCTGTCTAGTCTATATTTACATCTTCCAATTTGTTGGTCTGTAGCTGGAGAAACTTTAGCAGATAATCCTTGTTTCGTTTCTTTTTGTTTTTTTGAAAAATGATGAACTATAAGTATACACCCCCTTCATTTCCTTCGTAGCTTGGGGGGGGGGGGGAGCAATTTTGTGCAAGCAGTAAGATTTTTTTTTTTTTTTGGGACGCCTACTAGTCTACTATTGTTGACTAAAACGGGAATTTAATTTCTTGAAATTTCATGAATGACTTACTGGTGGGATGGTTGAAAAACGTATGTATTTGAATAAGGGAAAAACTTATATACTTAGCTTTATGTACTTGAGATGCTTGTTTACAATTAAATCAAGACATGTGGATCATTTATATCTTATTTATTTTATAACAAATCTTGTCATTAAGATTATAAACACATTAAAATCCACTTGTTTTAATTTAGTTGGATGATATAGTACATTAAGTATATAGGGCTAAGTACTTAAGTGTTGCCCTTTGAATAATCCTAAATGGTATTAGTTGAAGTGCAGCTGGGTAGTGCCTTGGTAAATGTTGAGGAACATTTATCTCTAGAAGAGACCGCTACAACAAATCTCAATTCAGGCAGGCTATCAAATGGTCTAATTGATCACTTGAACTGTTAAAAAGTATTGCTTTACCTTCTACGTTCTTTATGAAATAACTCAAGAAATAAAGCTTTTGGTTAGTCTTTATAAACTATATTACTTCTTACTTTTGATCATCCAGGAGCATTCTCAATACTCCAGTGTGTAAGATGAATTATTAAAAAAAAAAGAAAATTACTCGCAGGTAAGAGATTTTGGTGTTGCAAAAACGGAGGCAGACATTGGCTCCTATGCTGGCTATCTAGGTAAAGTTCCTTTTAGTCCTTCCATTCCATTGATGTCTATTAGAGGGATTTATAAGATCTTAAAATGCTGATCTCCATAAGAATTATGTTGTAGGCTCTTCATTCATGCTTGGCAGAGGATTGACATCTGTAGCCTGGGGGATAGTGGCTGATCGTTATGGTCGAAAATATACTATAGTCATAGGAACTATAGTAGTGTAAGTACACTACCCCTGATTTGGATGATTTCTTTTAAGCTCTAAAATATAATAGAGAATAAAAAAAATATTGTTTGGAGAAATGAAATTATGGAAGACTTACTCCAGGCACGAAAAAGGAGAGTTAAATACATAGAAAATCGGTGATTATTTAGTTCATGTTGGGACTTTTTTCTTTTATATATATTTTGATTGTGTATTCTCTGCTTTATTTATTTTATTTTAGTTCTTGTAATGATCTTCCTATAAATAGTTCTTTAACTAATTGTATGTCAGTTTTTTGAGACTAGTTAAAATAAGGTTGTCTTGGTAGTTTCTCTCCTTACTTCATCCATTGTTTTTTTCCCTTTCGTTATGTCATTCCTCTCTACAATACCATGTCAATGAAGTTATCCATATTGATATTGATTATGATTTGAGTTCAGTGTTGTTTTTAACACACTATTTGGCCTAAGCACGAGCTTTTGGATGGCTGTTATCACAAGATTTCTTCTTGGAAGCTTAAATGGTTCACTTGGGACAATCAAGGTACCATTTATGGATGTACCAGATAGGAACAGTTTGTTGAGTGAACTGTTTTTTTTGTCATTAAAAGATAGACTATCTCTATTTGGTCCTCCAAAGTTTTAAGGTGTCATTTTACTTGTTCAAAGGATAACTTGTCTTCAATAATGTTTTCACAATAAGCATGTTAATAAATAACTGACAGAGAAGGGTGACTTTTCTTTATGAAGACCTGATGTGATCGTTAAGTGCCTAATCGTCATTTAAAACATGCACATAACAGCGCACCATGCTGTTTTGCTGCAGTATCAAGGTTGAAGATAATTGGGCATCTAATGGCCTTATTAACTTCACATTAACCCATATCATCCACTTTGTTCGTTCTTTTTTTAAAGGGCTTATTGTGAGGACGGTATTGAAGATGGAAAGCTCTTTGGAGGACGTCAATGGGACATTCAAACTTCGGGAGACCAAATTGGGATTGAGTGTATCTTTTGACTTTTGAGGTCTAAAATATCAATTCACTCAAATTTTCATTTGATAGCACCAGGCCTCAATGAGAAGTTGAATTTGCATACTTGAAGTCAGTCCATCATTTTATTTTTTCTTTACAATAGCCTGTTCTGTTGTGTAACAACATTTAGTGCCACTAGGCTTTTGCCACTGAAATCTTTCGAGAAGAACACCAGGCTCAAGGACTCGCTACTGTAAGCATAGTTTACTTTGGTCTACTAATAGTTCCTATATGTACTTGTTATTTATGATAATTTGATTGTGTGATATGGTTTCAGTTCAGTTCAGCTTGGGGCATAGCTTTAGTCCTTGGTCCAGCATTGGGAGGTTATTTGGCTCAGGTACTTTTTTCCTTGCCCTGTGCAGCAAACTAGATCTTGAGAACAGGTGGCTTTTTCAGAGGGGCATGAGATGATTCTTTTTGTGCTGAGAAACCCAAAGCCGAATTTCTAATGGATTAGGTGTTTATCGCTATCTACAATTTAAATTCATTGTCATCTAAAGTAATTGTAATCAACTTATCCTTGCTCTTTATCAATAGTTGGTCTCTATCTTCTTCTTCTTATTATTAGAGAGAGAGAGAGAGAGAGAGTTTACAGGTGTCTGTAAGCCTTCTCATTCATCATACTTCCCAAACTGTTCGTTGCATGTATGTGGAAACATGCCCAGGAGCGCACTTACCAATTGTTCTTCTAATAATTTGGAAATTTGGTATTGCAGCCAGTAGAGAAATATCCACATGTATTTCCAGAAGGCTCCTTATTTGATAAGTGAGTATACTTGGTCCTGATTTTAAATAATAACAATAGCTTTTGCTTTTGACAAAAAAAAAAAAAAAAAACATTAGTTTTTTGGCTTCCTTTTTATTCAATTTTTCTTTCATTGTTCATTTTGATTTTCTTGTTGATATGCTGATATATATATATATATTGTCCCAAAACAAATGGCTCACAGGTTCCCGTTCTTCTTGCCCTGCTTTGTAATTTCAGCCTTTGCACTTGCTGTGTTAGTTTCCTGCATCTGGCTCCCGGTATGCATATCCATACAACTTGGAATGCCTATCTATATATTAATATATCTGTTGCAAACCTTACTGTTTATAAGCGATGAATAGTGTAGCTTTCTCCTTAGGTTACATGTAATGCACAAGACTTGAGGTCTAGTTAATAATACAGAGGGTAGTACAAACGGTAAAGTGTAATCAGATGCAAAAATGTATTTTTCATCCGTCCTTATTGAGCATAACTCTTTTAAATTGGGATTCATGCCAACCATGAATATAATTAGGATGATTTGTGCTCTGCCTAATTTAAGAGATATAATATAATATACTATTCATTTAAGGGATCTCTGCGTATAAACATATAATATACTAAAAGTAGAACTCTAGAATTATATGTACTGTATCTTGAGCTGTTTATTTTTGTCAAAAAGTCTGCCTTCTGTGTCACCAACGGCTACATTCTGATGTTAGTATTTTCTTTGTAAAATCTGCAGGAAACATTGCACAAACACAATATTAGCAATGAGTCCAATAAGGATGCGGAAGCTTTAGAAAATGAAGTCACAGAAAAAACAGTTCAGAAAAGTGGAAATATCCTCCTGAATTGGCCCTTGATGTCATCCATCATTGTTTATTGTGTTTTCTCGCTGCATGATATAGCTTATACAGAGGTATGCATCTTACTTAATATTGGGTCGATAGTAAATTGTTCAAATATATCGTCCATCATGAAATACCGTTCTATAACTTCCTTAGATATGTCTTTCTTAAATCTCTCTCGATATTTTTACATATGGCTAAAGACGATCGGTTGAACTCTCTTAACTAGTTCTTCTAGAGTGGCCTTATTTGCACATGTTTAAATCACTTTAATCAAATTTCTACCATTTTCTCCTTGATAGGCACCCCTAGTGATAAGTGTCTTACTAGAGGCAGCTCTTTATGGGGCTGAAGACAATTTACTTAACTCTCTTATCCAACGCCTCTAGGAGCTTTCTTTGCAAATTCTCAAATCAACTTAATCAATTTCTTACCATTTTCTCCTTAGTAGGTGCCACACCAATTTTTCCTTGACCACATATTGATCTTAACATTCTCATCTTTGCTATCCCTATTTTTTGGCCATTCTTGCCTCTTCAATGCCCAACATTCGTTAACTAAATAGCACCAATGGTCTTATAGCGACTCACTAAAACTTTCTTTTGCGCTTTGTAGTTATTTTGCAGTGAAAAATAACTTCCTTTTAAGCTTGATTCTTGAAAAATGCTGTGATTGATTATCAAATCGATACTCCTTGACACAATCTTTGAAAAAGTTCATGTAGCATTGAATTGTTAATGAACCCGTCCTTGTGGAGCAAAATGAGGTTCTTGCATTTTTTTCTTGAGGCTATAAGTTAGCACTGTTTTACTTTCTGCAGGTTTTCTCATTATGGGCTGTCAGTCCTCTAGAGCTGGGGGGTTTGAACTTTACAACGGATGATGTTGGTGATGTTCTTTCAATATCAGGTTTATCCTTGATGACAATGAATTTCCAGATATATACATTGCTGTTGTAAATTGGACTTACTTCCTAACCTTCCAACCCCAAACATTATACATAAACATAACCGCTTGCATGAGATCCTATATACTATGCATATCATGTAATCCAATCTTGTTGAGTAAACTTTTTGGCCAAAAAAAAAAAAAATCTTGTTGAGTAAATTTCAGTTATTTAATTTTCAAACGTTGGTAACTAAAGAGTAAGATGCTTTTAGACGATTACCTGAACTTTGGTATTTTGTTGAGAAAATTTTGATGAAGTTTCTTTAGTGTTTCTTATCAACTTCTTCAAAGAAAACATAACTTGCAGTGCAAATTTTAAAAGCGTCAATCACGTAGTGCTAAACTATAAATCAAATTGTTTGATAAAATTGTTTTTGACTGAACCTCTTTTATGAATGTAGATTTGTTCAGACTTCCTTGATACTCATACAAGAAAAATCAGCAAGTACAACATATATGAAAAATTCAACTAGTTTAAGATAGAAAAGATGTGCACTTCAATGATATAATTGTGTTTTCTTGCTTCCCATGTATTGATGTATTTATCACGTAGAGATTATGCTGATTAGCATTGAACATTGGTCAACTGGTTAGGATTTGCTCTTTTGCTCTGTCAAATCTTCCTTTATTCACCTATGGAGAAAGCATTTGGACCCATTAATCTTGCTCGCATTGCAGCGGTGAGCTTTCACTATCATGCAATAGTTACTGTGATGCAGCATTTTCCTTGTCAGTATTTTTAATCTCTACCATTTTTTGGGTACCACGTGCAGGCTTTATCCATCCCTCTCTTGCAAAGTTACCCTTTCATAGCGATGTTATCTGGCTTCACACTGCATCTAGTGATAACTATTGCTTCCGTCTTTATGTTATGTTTCCCTGTAAGTGCATCTGTTTCTTGATTTCACCAACCAGATTGTTACATCGAGGGGTTAAGATGAAGTAAAATGGCTGGCATAGAATAATCTTTATAGGTTGCCAGAAAATTAACACAATAAATTGTAGTTGCTTGTATAAGTATCATGTAATGGCATGTCGTGTCTAACACAAGTTTCTGATTGTTTGACGATGATGCAACTCCTCTTTTGAAGTGTTCATGCTTCATAAGTTGTACTTTTTCAGTATAAAAGAAAAGGAAAAAATAGAGAGAAGAGAAGAAGGCGATTGTTGTCTTAACATGTAACAATGCCAAAAACAGCATACTATCTCCTTCACGAAACATATATCTACATAATGATCTTCCTGATTGTTAATTTTTTTCTTTGCCAGACAATAATTGATACCAGTTTATTCCTTTTGCAAAACAGAGCAGTGGTAAATTCTTCATGTTCAGTTCATTATTTAATGTTACTTTTTCCTTCCTTATAGAAGTTATGAGATCATCATGATTGAGTTGGGCTAATATGGTTGTTGATTGGGGAAAAAAAGGAACAACACCAAAGAGGAGCGGCTAATGGTATTGCTATGACAGCTATGTCACTTTTCAAAGCAGTTGGCCCTGCTGGAGGTGGAGCAGTGTAAGTGTGCATTTATTTCTTTTTCCCTGTTTTGTTTTTTGAATGGATTTTCATTTTTAGCCCAAAAAAAAAAAAAGTGCTAACATAGGTTAGCTCAATATCGGTTGGATCAAGCCACATTGACCAAACGGTCTGTGGTTTGATTTCTTCCCCTAATGATCTATGATCTGCAATCCTATGTTGGTAGTCATATACCAAGTTCTCTGCATGTTGCCTTGGAGCTAGAACAGCTTATTTACTTTTTTCGTCAACCAAAAGGTTTTTATTTCACCAAAAAATAAAGAAAAAAATTGTAAATGTGAATTGGTGGGAGGTTTTCATTAATTAACCTGAGACTCTATGGGTGATTTTAAGTCCAGAAGTTTTTTACCGTTGATGTTCTATGTATAATCTGTTAGATTGATCTGATTCTTATCTGTCTGAAAGTTGCTAGGTTCTTTTATCATATTTCTAAAAGTGCCAGTTCAAACTTTCTGTTGTTTAAGGAGAATATATCTTAAAGGAACAATCTTGGTCTTCTTTTGCTTGGAGAGTTTTTAGAGGTTATAATGAAAATGGAGAAACACATTTCTGTTAACATGCCTTCTCCATAACATGCAAATGCAATATTTTATGGTAGTGTTTGGATTGACAGATTTGGATTTAAATTTTATATTTGAAATCTTATATTTTAAATTCATGTATTTAAAATCTTTTGTTTGTGTAGTTTAAAAATTTTCAAATAAAAAAGATAGATGGGTTGAGATTCAAAACAAAAATGAAAAATAGAAAAAAAGTTTATCTTTATTTTTTAATAGACAAGAGACTAGAATGAAATATAAGAAAAAAATATGAAAGTTATAGAGACATTAATAGTGGAAACACGAAGAGAATGACATGTTTGAAGTGACTGAAATTTCAAGTAACTAGGGTATAGAGGAAATTTGAAATTAAAAAAATTGCAACAAGAAATGGATTTGAATTTGAATTAAAATCCAAATTCATGAATTTTGTTGTATCTAAATGAGGGATTTAAACTAAATCCAAATTCAAATCTAAATTCTTATTAATCCAAACGTGCCATAAAACTTATCTGTAGTTCACTAATTACGATCTTGGTCGATGCAGATTAACTTGGTCGCAAAAGCGGTTAAATGCTTCTTTCCTTCCGGGTATGGTGCTCATTTAATCTTTTTGTGCTGCACTCTGTTTCATATTCTGTTTCAAAACTTGAAAGAGTGAGGGAAAATGCTTAGGTACATTGCTTTTTTGATTTTCGAGATAAAGTTCTTGAATGAGAAAATAAAATGCATACATTTTTTACTACTCAACACCATGTCATGGAATATGGCATGCATCTCTTATTTTATTATTAATTAACACCGTACACATCTTCCTTTCTTGTAAATCCCATCCATATTTACTGTAAAACTATGGTGAAAAAAATATCTAAGTTAATCCGTTGTTAATTGAGTGTGTTGTGGGCCTGTTGACAGTAGTGAAAACTTTTTGGCGGTGCACCTCTGCCTAGGTCTGAGGCTTGGGTCACTTTTTCTGTTTGGTTTGATTTATTTTTTTTAATTGTTATTTTGCCTATTAAAATACAAATTAATGAAAAATAAATAAATATAAGCATAATTACATTCAATTTTATTAAAATCTTTCCCAATTAGGACCTGACATGGCAGGCACACAAGTTAATTGGTGGTAGATTTTTTTTTTTTTTTAATGATCTGCCAGAGAAAGTTATTTGTTAATGAAGAATCATGAGAAGCTTTATTTTGTCTCAATAGTCTTAACTTTTTCAACAAAGAGCCACTTCATATTTAGGCATTTGATCCCCCCTCATGTCTCTATTCCTTTTTTAATTAGTCTTCTAATCGCTTAATGTCCCGTGCAATGCGCGGGCTAAAAACTAGTTTTTTCTTATTTCTCACATCTCTTTATTAGTAAAAAAAAAAAAAAAGAAATCCGCATGGAAATGCACCAGATCCATTCCCATATGTCTTGACTGCATATATTAGAATATCCATCCCTTGTGTTTCATAGAAGTAGCTCAGTAGCTGCAATTCTGTAAGCTTACTAACGTTGGGACATTTAACCACAGGTACTCATTTGGTGTTTTTTGTGCTGAACCTAGTGGAAGCACTGGGCCTGCTGATGATGTTCAAACCATTCCTGGCTGAGAAAAAGACAACCCCATCACAGCGGTCATAATGATGTTAATAACATGTTTCATAACCATGCAGTGATGAAGCAATCATCAATCCTGAGATATTTTTGTGAAGGGGATGCTACTGGCTAATTAATAGGACCAATATATATATATATATATATATGCATGCATGCATGTACCAGCCTTTCCTGCGGATTTCTGGTATGTTCTTGGTCATTCCATTAGAGGTGCACATAGGCAGGGTTGGGTTGGACAAGACCCTGCCCGATGCCCAGCCTGAAGAATGTTTTGCAGCCTGATGCCCAGCCCTGCCCGCAAAAATACTCTATTAATTTGGGTTGGGCAGGGCTAGTTGGGTAACTTTGGACCGCTTAACCCATCAAATAATTGCACTGCTCATAAAATCACAACCCTTTTGATCATTTCAAAATAAAACTATCACAAATCAACAATAATAACCCTATACATCAACTCAAAATAGCATCCATAAAATCATAAATCATAAATTTACAATAACAGTCACAATATCCAATTATCCATAATTCGATATCTAACTTGAAATCTAAAACTACTACAAGTCTTGACACAATATCAAATTATCCATAATTCAATTCAAAATAATAGCTATAATCTAAAATAACAAAAGCTTGGAGCATCATATGAGAAACAACAATTTTAAAGAATAGGCTTCAATTCACAAAAAGCCTCTTCTCAATTCTCAACTTGCATGAATGGAAGAGGAAAAATGCGTCATAACTAAATAAAAAAATTGTAGGAACATACATGAAAAATTAAAGCAAAATGGAAAACAAAATATGAGAGAATTAACAATAATATATAAGTTTGTTAAAAAATTAACAAGAAATCATAGAAAAGTTTGCAAGAAATTAATAAAAAAATTAACAAAAAATTATAAAATATTGGGCTGGGCTAAATGGGCAGGGCTGCATAACTTACCTGCTGCCCAGCCCTGCCCGCACATTGCTCAGCCCAGACATGTATAGAATTTTTTGGATTTTTTTTTTTTTGGGTCGGGCTGGCATACCGGATAATTGGGTATCATAAACACCTCTACATTCCATGATGTTTTGGGTTTGAGACATGGTACACCGTAGACATACGAACATATATAATTTTATGTATTGTCTCTCTCTATGGCCCTGCCTTTTGAAACCAAGAAAAGTTTTTTTCTTTTTTTTTTGTTGGGGGGGGGGAATTGAAAGAAGATTCATTTGCTTTCTTGAGTTGGAGTGAAATCGTGGTGGCTTGGTAATGTTTGTCATGAGTCCAATCTAATGTTGTCCATTTAATGGCTATTTATGTGTATTTGTTTTTGGGCAAATTGATTGTTGTTTATGATTGTAGCAACTTGGCCATTGGTTTAATGAAATGTGCTGTTTTGAATGAAATTTGAATCTCAAGTGATCAAATGCTTCTTATGTACAAATTTGATATCCGAAATTAATAGGTCAAATTTATGTAAATAGTTTTCTCAATATGATTTATTTTTATATACAGTTTGAATCATTGACATTGCTTAAGAGAAATTGAGTCTCTTTCACTTGACCTAACTACTATTGAATCTTATACATAAAAGAAGTGAATTGAATATGTTAAGGATTGTCCTTTGTTATGATATGAGATTAGTTTCTTGCAGCTCACTTTCAAAATCATTTTTGTTAATTAAAACCAAGAATCTCTTGGCTTGTGTTTATTCATTGCAGCAAGGTGGGAGATCATGTCATTTGACCTACAGCTCATTGGCGATGATATCGCATCTCCTTTAAATGGGAGAAAGTTGGGAGCGGGGGGGATTAAAGCCCTACTGTACTGTTGAGCATTGACAAGCTCTAAAAAGCATGAGTGATAGTTTTTTTTTGTGAAGAGATAAGCGGAATTAAAAAAAAAAAGACAATTCATTAAATAAAAACAAACGTAACAAAGTATAACTGTTGAACCCTAATTTTAATCATTATAAAATAAGAGAAGTTTATATTTTACAAGATCAATAATCAAGAATTAACAACTTGAAAGGGAATTGATTGTCTTTATTTTAAATTATGGCTCTCGAATCTTATTCTCATATAGGTATATCATTATTACCAAATATGCATTTTATTCTCAAGTAATGAAGAACCACTTAATCAATTCTTGTTTATACTCATATTGTATTTCTCTCTAAAAATTAAATATTTGACTTGATATTAATTTTCTAAGGACCATTTGTATTACTTAAAAGGTATTTCAATTGATCTTGAAATCAAAAATCAAAATTCTGAGCTATGATACATGGATATTGATATGTGTATCAGATACAATACTTTGATACTTTGATTTTTAAAAATAGAGGATACCATACATTTTCTATTAGTGCATAGGTGTATATATATATATAATAAATATTAAAAATATAATTTTAATTTTAAAAATATCCAAAATAGCATACATATTTAGTCTTATAAAATAATATCAAGTAAAACATAATTGTTAATTGTACTTTCATTAATTGGACTTATAATTTCTCACCTAAGATTTAAATGCCAAAAGATTATATTCTTACATTGTTATAATTAAAAAAGTAAATTTTTTATCTTTTTATTGTATCTAAAACTTTTTTTTAAGGAAAATCTAATATCTGATTTTAAAAGCAAATCACAAAAATATATGGGAATAAAAAAATTAATATCACAATATTTAACAAAATTTAATTTTTAAAAAATAATTTTAAAGTATTAACTTGCAATCTAAAAGTATCGAATACACATGAAAAAAAAATTAAAAATAATATTTCAATACTCTACATGTACGTATCGAAGAAGTACTGGGAAGTATTAGTATCAAACACAATACTGATATAGATATGTGAAACAATTTAAAGTATTGATACTTCATAGATTCTAAGAACTTTTATGAGTTGTCTGTGTCGTAATCCTTATTTTAAAATAGTTTCTTTATTGTTAGTTATTTCGAACAATTTTTGAAATAAGGATCTTCAAATATATGATCCTTACTTCAAAAGAGCCTTCTCTGCATTCTTGTTAAGCTGTTCTTCACTATTTAAAAATAAGTTAGTCAGCTTATTTCCAAATAAGCATGAAGTTTCATGCTCTGCTTTCATGTCTCTTTTTGAGCAACTTTGAAGCTTCATCATTTCTTATTATTTTCATCTTCTAAAAGTTGTGTTAGTTATTTTATAATCCTAAAAACCTTTTAAACATAACTTCAGATTAGATTAAATACTTATTGATCTTATTTTAAAAATTTTTTATTCTCAAATAACTTTGTTCTTCTGAAATAAGCTCTTACCTACATTGTTAAAATATTTTTATAAAGAACCGTTATTTTCTTTACTTATTGAAAGAGAGAAACTTCGCCATAAGGCACTATACAATTGCCTCTTTTTCGGAGAAAGCTTAAAAGAAAGAAGATGAAAACTCCAACTATCATATTCATAAATCTAGTAGATCATTTATGAAGCACAACTAAATTGAAGCATTTATGAAGATAGTGAATAAGAATGCACACAAATGAGCAATGCAAGTTACTTCATTTATGGTTTTATCAATTTTTTAAGTTTGTATTCATTGAGCTTAAAGAGAATATTTGATAGAGTAATTCATTTTTAAACTTACTTTGTTTGTTTATTTTTTTTTTGTGGAACAAAGTATCTTAAATTCTAGAAGTTTAAGAGAAATAAATTATTGTCTTTGTAAGGGGAGTAATTTAGACTTTAGTATAAGTCTGAAATTATATTAAGACTACCAAAAGCGCAAATTAACCCTAGTAAAGTTAGTGGAAAAAATCTTAAGTAATATTTGAAGGCATAGGCTTGAGTAGTTATGACTGAATCAGGATAAATAATCTGTGCAAGCTTTTCCTTTTACTCTCTACTATATTTTGGTGACTCATCTCTTTAAATTTATTATTAACTAAATTTTTATAAAACTCGATTTAGCCCCCTCTTAGAGCGGAATCTTAGTAACTTCACTTCATATGAAAGTGAAGATATGTACTCCCTCCATTTTATTTTACAAACATTTTTTAAAATCAAGTTGCCAATGAAATGAACTAAATATATGTTAAACTTCAACCCCCCCAAAAAGCAAACTTGTAAAAAATATTCTTTATTATTTAATAAGAGTAATAGAGAGAGAAAGAGATATTTAATGAACGCAAAAAAAGGAGAGACAATTTTAGAATAAATTCACTAATAAATATTTGTCTTTTTTTAAATTATATCATGGAAGCTTCTTATAACTAACGATGTTCAATAGCCGGTTGCGCGAGATTATGAAGTTCCTCGTCCAGAATAAAGCTCATCGCAAGCACGCAATGACACAAGGGTTCTCCTCATTGGGATTCTCTTCACCCATACTATGAATTGAGTGTGTTTTAATTTTTAATTTATTAAAAAAAATTTAGTAAAAATTTATTTAATAAAAATTAATTTAATAAAAATAGTTGTTGTAATAAATTTGTGTTTTTATATATTTTTTTAAAAGTTAGTTTGATATATTAAAAGTTGTTTAGATTATAATAATAAAATGTGCTTTTGAACGTACAATTATTAAAAAGGTCCTTCTCATGGAATTCTCTTCACACCCATACTATGAATTGAGTGTGTGTTTAATTTTTAGTTTATTAAAAAATTTTTAATAAAAATTATTTGATAAAAATTAATTTAGTAAAAATCAGTTGTTGTAATGAAATTTGTGTTTTCATATATTTTTTTAAAGTTAATTTGATATATTAAAAGTTGTTTGGATTATAATAATAAAATGTGTTTTTGAATGTACAATTATAAAAAAATATTTATTTATAATGATTTATAATTTTTATTATACAAATATAATATATTTAAAATATTTTAAAAATATGATAAAGATTTTAAAGAACATAAAATTTGATCTATAATGCTAAAAACTTAATATCTAGTTATACTTTTTTAATTTATAATTTTAAACAATGTGATAAAGATTTATAATTTTTATTATACATGAATGCTAAAAATTAACATGATTAATTATTTAATTTATAATACTAAAAACTTGATACCTAATTATTATTATTAAAATAATAATTATATTTAATGAATTAACTATTTTTTAAATAAAAAATAATAGATTAAACTTGAGATAGTATAATACATCTTACTTTTTAAATTTATTTTTTAAAAACTTTAAATAATTATATTTTTTATATTCACTTTCAGTAGATATGCTTTTAGGATGTATTTTTTTTATAAATATTTTACCCACAAAATTTCAAAAGTAAAATTTTGTTTTTTAAAAAAAAGCACAGACAAACCCAACGTAAGATCTTTTCCCCGGGGCTACGCTTGCTCCAGTTGCAGATCGAATCCAGGTATTGAATTCGCCCATAAAATTCCTCATTAATCATCTGTGAGCTTGTCTTTGATATTGTGATGAATCAATAACTTCTTTTTGCAACAAATAAAGTGTGATATAGATTCTTGCTCCTGACATCCAAAAGGGCTTAAGTGATTAACATTCAAGTGATAGCGTGACAAAACTGCAATCGTTAATTAACACGAGATGCTTAGATGGTTAATGAATTTCTCCACAACACCTTCCACACCTCCTTGTGAGGATTATAATATGGGCTGGTGAGACTGGTAATATTTTCCAGTTAACAGGCACACAAGGATTTGAGGAATGCATTATAAGAGATAGAGGTACACCATTAGTAGATGAATTAGATTAACCTCCTCAACTGAACTTAACTTCCCTTCACTAACCTTCCTCTTCATTTTCCCTCCACTATCCTAAAATAAAATCTAGGCCATTCAAATTTGGTAGACTCCATAATTAAATTTTCTACTTTTTATTTATATTTTATTTTATACTTATTAAAATAAAAAAAATTAATAAATTTACTTTATGACCAACTTAAACAGTCTAAATTTAATATGTACTTTTAATTTAATATTTAATTTTTTTTATAATTTTTATAAATTAACTATTTAATTTTACACAGTCTAAATTTAATATTAATTTTTTATATTTTTTATAATTTTTTTTATAAATATAATATTAAAAGTGAATATAATCTCCCAACGGACACTTTTCAAAAACATATTTTTTTATAAAAAAATTATAATTAAAAATATTAAAATTCAAACCATTCAGAATAAATTTGAATAATTAATATATGAAAATTTAATATCAAGTTTTTAACCATATAAATTAAATTTGCATTGTTTTAATTGATACTAAAATAAATTTATTAAAAACCTTATTTTTTATTTTAATAAGTATAAAATAAAAATATAAATAAAAATAAAAACTTTAAATTTAATCCATCCAAATTTACCCTGCATCAAATCAAAATGGTAGAAATTTCATTTTAAGTTAGTGGAGAGGAAATGGAAAGAGAGGTTAGTGGTCCTCGCATTAGCCACTTGATAATTTACTCTCCACTTGATATTCAAATCTATCATTTAATTGATAATTCTTTGCCTTTTTATTCTTCATCTTCACTCTAGTTTCAAGCAATTTTTCCCCCAATCTTTCACAGATGGGGATTCCTCGTTCTCAATGCTATCGCCTTGGCGTGACAGACACCTTTACACCCATAAAAAAAGAAATAAAACGTTTATAGCCATAAACAAGATGTATCATGATATTTTGACTCCAGAAATGTCCTTTTACCAGAACTGATCCTTACTGCCATGACAACATAGAGAGAGTATGGCATACATGCTAATGTGAGAATGCCTACACACAATAAAAAGAGACACAATTTGAGAAAGGCTAGACCTAAGAAAAGGCACACAATTTCAGCAACCTTGAGTTTGTAAGCAGCATTCATTGATCCAGTAACCATAAAACCTCACTTTCACACAGCTCGTGTCAAGGATAGGGGTCTCCGTTTTCTGTCTTTCCAAAGCAATCAAGACTTAGCTTCCTCAGCCACCGGTGCAGGCGGTTCTCCCACCTCCATCTCTTTCTGCCCATCCTCTTCTTTCGTTTCGACTTCATCTGCACAGAGTGTATCAGAAAATACTCCAATGTTAAAATTACAAAACCATATCTTGGTTAAGTTGCTGCACAACAAACAGGCATGGTAGTCACTAGGTAACTCAAACTCAGCCACCCATGCTAATCTAAAAATGGTTTTGTAGAACATTTACTTCAGACTTTATATAGAAAGTTCACAAAAGCTCTAACCTTCCTGTTCCTTCAAATCATCCAAATCAAGATCATCATCCCCACCCATGTCTAAGTTCTGCACAATATACTTTCAGTTAGCAATGAACTGAAAAGGAGTTTTGGAAAGGCAAAAAAGACATGACTTGTTCTAAGATTTAAACCGAGCTAGAGGCCTCATGACTTGTTTCGATTCCTTGTTAAACATCCTGAGAACACCAACTATCCTTGACAAAGGTACTTGTCACACACAAAGAGCTAAAAGAACATAACTTGATACAGAAATAATTAGACTGACTTGATTTACAAAAAATTAGAAGAACAAAGCAATCCATAATTGCTTTGTTTCTCCAAAGTTTTGCCTAAGAATTTCTTATTCAATTGACACATAAAAATTATAAATAAGAATCAGTAAATGCAAAATTGGGTAAATTCATTTCTAAGGTACAACCAAGAGAATGAACTTAAGTCACCATCCCCCATAATCAGTATTCCACTTCCAAGGTTGGCAAAAACACTACTAGGCGTCCTCCATTCTACTCTTACAGAGTTAATAACATTTGGGTCATATCAAAATGACCCTTGAGAAGAAAACATACTTTCAATAGAATAGTCTAACCAACTAAAAGTCAACTTCCCATCTGACATTGTTGCCCATTGTTCCCAAAATCAATGGACTTGATAAGTCAAGATACCAAAATTCAGAAGCAAATAGCAATATCCATGTTGAAGTACCTCTAAAAAGCATGTCAAAACCTCACATCTATCCTAAGTTTCTGGAGGAGAAAAAATTACAACTTATTTACTGCGTTAGAAAACTTTATACTCACCGAGAAATCCATGTCATCGAAGTCCATTCCTGCTCTCTCTGTAAATTCAAGGAACTATATCACTATACTGAACCAGATATAACACAACAATAGATTACCAATAAATCATAATTACAATGCCTACCGTTCTCTTCTTCTTCGTCAACCCATTTATCCCAATCAACTTTGACAAACACAGGAGGCTTTCCTTCCGGCTTGATCAACCTGTCCCACCATTTCTTCTCCGCTTTCTTTATAACATAACTATGTGTATTTTACTTACACAAACATTATATTTGCTGTCCTACAAAATGCCATCAACCATCAATTAGTATTCTAATTGAGGTCAAATTCTAAATCACCCTACAGAATTGATTGTTTGTACCTCCACATTGACCTTATCAAATAGATCCAAGTCAACTTCATAGGGAATTTCATCTTTCTTTGCAGAGAAATTAAATCTTCCATCAGGTTCTAGCTTGACCTTTACATCTTTAGCATCAGGCAAATCAACAGTCACATAAACCTTGTCTGATCTCTGAGCCCACTTCACAATAGGGTGTCGGCTAAAAAAGGTAGAACATTCATCAGAAAATTAATCAGAAACACTGAAAGGTCCTCATGGTCTAGATTTCAAACAAGTTTCAAGCTCTCACCAGAAAAACCAACCCCATCAAAGCTAGATAGATCACAATAATCATAGATATCATAAATGAGAAACTAAACGTTTTATCATCTCAAGGGCGTCGTCAAAAGTGTGCCAATCATGCTTCTGATCTAAATCTTCCTAAGAAGCCAATGTCCATAACATCCTTGCTTACGGTCAGAGGGTACCTAATAACTGTGAGTTATTGTCTACAACTTATGCACAATATTATAAATAGAAGATTTATTGACAAGCAACAGAGTGACCAAGGATGAAAAAACTGGTAAAAAAAAAAAAATAGAAAACAAGAACTAGAGTACAATAATGCAATCCTCACTTGGTTAGTGAAAACGAAATTCTTAAAATTACGCACCGAAAGAAAGCAAAAAAGCGACGTTAAAAAGCAGATACTCGAAAGTGAAAACTAGGGAATTATAGTCAGAATATCGAATTCCCTTAGCTCTGAATCAGATTGACCACAAGCATTCTTATACAAAAATGCAAAAAGAAAAAAGAAAAAAGAAAAATACACCATTATTGTGTTTTTGGCATTTGCAGGATTACTATCACCAATGATGACCCATATGGAAGACAAAGAAGCAATGAAACATGGCGACACTAGGATTTGCGAGCTAACCTCATCTTCTGAGGAAGAATAAGAACAATGAATGCAGACGTGAAGACGAATACGATGAGCACGAAGAAGAAAGACGAGAGCTTTGATCACAACCATGAGAAGTAGTGTCGAAGGATAAAAATACGAAGTGGAGAACGGCCCATGAACCACCTCGAGTGTTCCAGAAACTGCTAAAGGCCGTTTCATTGGAAAAAACACATGGTGAAATGTCGTTAATACCCCTACTAGAGTTGTCCCGAGAATTATTCTTCACTTTTGCGCTTCTTCCGTTGTAATGACACTATTACATTATCACATCAGTATATTATTGATGAATAATGTGTGATATGAGACACGAGTTTTAAATGTATTACAAGTGAAATTAAAAAAATAATATGATATGATTTATAAATAATATAGTTTGGTATAACTTTTATAATATATATTTGCACAAAAATGGATATATAATATCTAACTTTTACTGGTTAATTTTAACATAAATCAATTAAAACATGTATTTTTTATTTCTTAGGTTTTGAGGAAAAAGTTAACGTCATGTGATAATAGTTGATAATCATAAATTTATAAATTCATTCAACGCATTGCAGTAGCACTGCATTCTTTTTTTCATTAGCAACTACATTTACTTATTTAATTTGGCTTGGCAATTTTTTAAAATTTAATTTTATTAGAATTCAATGGCATTTTTGTCCCTTTAACTATTCATACAATAATATATTTTTAGAATACATGATTCTTTTACGTGAATAGTTAAAAAAATAAAAATATCTCTCAATCCTTTTTATTAAAACAATTATAAAAAGTCAAGACTATTTATAACATGTATAATCTGATTTCATCTCCAATCAATTTCATTTTTTATGTATCTTCCTTTGAGAACTGAATGTTTATATGCTCCCACCTATCCTAATTATAGGACAAAGGTTTGAAGTTGGGGAAATGACAATTAGAGACCTATAAAAATATTAATCATAATTATAGATTTTAAATTATTAAAATTTTAATAATAATTATAATTCTTACTTGCAATAAAATATTTTGTGTTAATTAACTTAAGATTTACAATGGCTTTTTTGTAAATTTCCAACTAATATTGTAAAAAATTTTCAAATATCTTTTTGTTGATTTCCAAACATTATATTTATAAATTGATAGTAAAAAATCACAAGTAATTAACTGATGATTCATAACTGACTCTCATAAATTTATAATTAATATCAAGTGTATTTTGTAAGTTTTTCAAATAATTTATCTACATATTGGTAGCAAAAAAATTGCAAATGATTAACTTACGATTTACCCAGGTACGTAAAACCGGACCGGTCATTAAACCGGTCATGGCACTGGGTCACGGGTTAGTGGTTCAATCAGGGTTGAACCGGGGTTGAACCGGTGGCAAACGGTCATGATTAAAATAATACAATTTAATAAAAAGACATTAATTATAAAAACATTCAACCAAATCCAACCACTCAAAAGTCTAACAATAATAAAAATATATTTTTTTTTTGGACTTAGCATGCTCTATCTCTAATTTTTT
>NW_026557140.1:0-27575 GCF_029017545.1 Prosopis cineraria | reverse complement strand
GAGAGAAACTAACGCAAGATAACAGTAGTATGAGTGAGCCACAATCACAACAACAGAAAACAAGCGTAAGGTAAGATACATTGACAATTACTCGATGGAAACGGGGCACACTAATGAGGAAACGAAGCTATAGATTCATAATTTTTTATTTTATTAATTTAGGTATTGGATTCTCTATGATAAGTAAGAGTCCAAAATTTTTTATGACATATGTTTGATCTGTTTTGAGCAAATGATTATATATTTTTATATTACGAATTTGCCAATACGACATCATAATATATGATTGTATATCAATTATAAACAAGTTTATGTCTAATTATTTAGTATGTTGATCTACAATAGTATATCAGTGATATACTATTATATTATACTAATATATAAGTCATATCAGTGAAAACTTACTAATTTATTTATCATTAATATAATGCCATATATCAATGATGTGGTATCATTTAAATCAATAATGGAGTTTTCTCTTCAATATCTAATGTCCTCTTCATAATATTTTGGAAAAATAGAAGGGAAGAGAGAGGAAAATCTCTGTGATGAAGATGGTGATACAGAAAATCAAATCAAAAATTTGATGAAAGAAGCACTGTACAAGAGATGAATCTGAGATTCATGAAAATCAGATTAAAAATTTAGTGAAAGAAAAATTCAAAGATGATAAATTCGAGAAGGAGCATGCACCATATGATTTTTAATAATAAAAATAAAAGATCCAAACAGTTAAAGATTAATTAAATCCAGATATATTTTGTTTTAATAATAAATTTATTTTGAGGATAAAAAACAAAAACACATCTAATTGATTTTACAAATGGGCCATATTTTAAAAATATTTAAAACCCTCATCCAATTTATAAGAGTTGTATTTTTGAGGTCATTCAGTTAATTTTCTCTAGACTAAATACACGAGACTTCTCTAACCATTAAATTCCATATATCTCATAAAAAATTCTAATGATTTTGAAATTATGGGATATTGAATAATTCAATTTATAAGTCAAATAAAATGTAAAAATATACAAATTTTTCAATGTACATGCGTTGAAAATTTACATATACTCAAATTATTTTAATCCACATAACAAATAATTGTTTTGGCACGCTTCTAGGATTTTTTTCATGTTTCAAGGATTTTCATATAAATTTTACTATTTAGTGAATTATATGCATATGCTATAATATTCAATAGATGCATAATATTTCAATTTTCATATACTATTAGACTAATGATATATAAAAAAAATTCACCACAAGATAACATACTTGATCATGATCATATTAGACCATGTGAAACTCTTTATTTTCATGTAAATGTTTATATATCTAATAATGTTTACACTTCCATGTTTGGACTACATGTCCATGATTTTCATATATTTTAAAATAAATGTAATTATACTAAAATGGCATCATTTTCCTTTCTTTTTCTTTGGCCCAATCATCTTTTCATATACTTTTAAAATATATTTGTATACAAGATCCTCATTTAATCACGTGATATTATTATTAAAATTATTGTCGACAACTTATATTTTCGATTCCATTTTTCTAATTGTGACATAACTTTTTAAAATCTCTTTTTGCTTTCAATGCCTGAACCTCTTTTGTGGTTTTCATAATCAATTATGTCTTGACCCTCTTCTAGAATGTTATCTCCTCCGTATGATCATTTTAATTATTTTCTCTTTTTTTAAGACATTTATATTGGAAACCGATTAAATTTCATGCTTCATGCATATCTCATTTTTCTTTTACAATCATTGGAGGCATTTCGACTAGAATTATGAGATTTAATAATTCTCACTTTAACTAATAATATTTTGCAATATTTTCTTGAACCCTTGCTTCTCAATAATTTGGAACGGCTACTCATCACAAATAATAAACTCACAAGAGCTATTCTGCATCGCTTCTCATTGTAAACATAAGGGACTAAACCCTTCCTTACCCACTGTTTGTCTCACCAGGTGCTAAATAATTCAACGTGCTTTGCTCTAGATTTGATTCTGCCTTGTGAGGGTTTTTAGTGCATTTTGGTAAATGTCTTTCAAAGAATTGGTTCCATGCTTGATTGGCTCACAAGTGTAAGTGATGCCACATTGTTTACAAGCTGCCCTGAACCGCTATTTGTTTCTTCTAATAGCATTTTCACAAAGTGGTCCAAATTGTTGAAGACTTAGTTGGCTTCCTCTCAAATTATACTCTTTTCTGGTTCTTTCTCATTTTACCTCTAACTTTTGCTTCTTGAGGAGCTTTTGCTGTATCAGTAATAGGCGAAACATTGGATGGGGGAAGAGGTGTTGGTCCACTTGGAGTAATAGGACTAGGTGCAATAGGTATATAGGATTCAAGTTAGTTGATATATCAAGATTAAGGTGTAGGAGTATAATTCTTTTTATTTCCACCGGTAGGAGTAGGAGTAAAATTCACAAATTTAGATTGTGAAGGTGCATAAAGACTCGGACTAGGTGTAGCAGCAGAACACTAGTCTTCCATTTTTTTCTATGCCAAAAACAAAATATGTCTAAATAGTGGAGCCAAAGAAGCCAACAACATCTATATCAAAGCAAGAAAACTTTAAGAAGAGGAAAAAAAAATTCTAGAATGAATAGTAATGGCAAAGCATCAAACTTTCTGAACCAAATTTTAGAATGAATAGCCAAACAACACATTTTTAGAAAGCCAAAATATATACATTAGTAAATGAAATCAGACAAAAGAATATGGCAATTGGTAAAG
This sequence comes from Prosopis cineraria, assembly GCF_029017545.1. Taxonomy (NCBI): domain Eukaryota; kingdom Viridiplantae; phylum Streptophyta; class Magnoliopsida; order Fabales; family Fabaceae; genus Prosopis; species Prosopis cineraria. Next base: position 24,824 of record NW_026557140.1, on the reverse strand, counting down.
CATCAAACTTTCAAAACTCATTTCATGTACAGCCGATAAGCCAAAGAAGCAAAACAAAAGAACCATAATATAATTATTATAGAAAAAAACAAGAAGAAAAACACATTCATACTAAGAGAAGCCATGCATCATGAGTTTAAAGAAGAAGAAACAAGCTATGTTTGATCTAAAAAAGAAAAGCAACCGCCACAAAGCCATAATTTAATAAACACAAGGTCAAAGAAGAAGGAATAGCAATAGCCACGAATGCTATAGCTTATCAGAGATTGAGTTCTTGAATTTGAAGAAGAAACCAGGATCTCCTTGAACCACAATCATCCATAAATGCAAGCTAAAGAAAAACACTACAACCAGGTTGATGGCATCCTTGAGCATCAGAGTTGTTAGAGTTAGAGGCTCATGGTGAGTCGATGACTACTGAGTGTTGACTAGAATGAGAGGTAGAGGGTTTCAAATGGGTGGAGAGTGGAGACTCTGAGGTGCATTTTGACTAGATAGTGTAGAGAAACTAGGTTAGGGTTTCTTCTTTCTTGGAATGAAATGAGAAGGCAAGGGTGGACAAAATTGAGATGGGATTGGGTAAATTAAAAAAAAAAAAAAAAAAATTTACACCCATAGCTCAATGAGATAGGGGCTTGCAGCTGGCTACACATCAACATATTTTTTTAATTTTATTCACCTAAGGTTAGGTCAGGCAACACTGTCTAATACTTTAACCCTAACCCTAGCCTTACGTGATGGTTTAACCCGGCTAGCCCGTGCCTGATATTCTTCAGGCAGCTTTTTCATCCACCAGGTTGGGTATTTTATGGTCAGGTCGAGTCAAGCATACCAATTTTCGAGCACCCAAAATAGCCCTACTAGGCTCCTATACAATTCCAACCCATATGTAGTCATGATAAATCACCATCTACAATCAATTTAAAATGTAATTAAATTTGATTGATTGTCTTTAACGGATCGTCACCATAAATCTCTACATTAATGATTATATTTTCATTAGTTTATACATTCAAATCACTAACATCCTACATTAACAATTATATTTCCATTAGTTTTATAATGTACAATTAGGAATTTATTTTGTCTCATCCCCAAGCCAAATTATATTGAGATTAACACTAAAAATGACACATGTCAATATAGGAAAATTTTATTGATTTAAAATGCTAATTTTGTGTGTGTGTGTGTGTGTGTGTGTAGATTTGGGATAGAGGGTGAACATACATAGCCCTTTCAATTTTCATATACAAAAATTTATACATTTATTGAGGGAAGTTTGAATAAAATCATGGTGATTGATTTCACAAAAAAATCATGGTAAAGTAAGAAACATAAAGATAACGAGAAAAGAATGTTGGTGTCTGAGGTAATGGAAGGGGCGATCAAAGGTGACTATAGGGGAGAGCACGTTGGTTCTGAGGTGATGGAAGAGAGAGAGACAAGGGTTTGGAGCCTCTGCCTACTGATTTTGTTTTCAGCTATTCGACGAAGGAAAAAAGAAAAGGTTTTGAAGTCTTCAAGTTAAGATCAAGCTACTACTCGCCGACGTCTAATGCCAATATCCTATAAAAATAAACTTCTTGCCATCGGAGGTACTAGTTTCCCAATCAAACACGATGAAGAAGATGATATCATAAACAAGTAGAAAGCTTACTTTTTGAAGAGAAATTCTAAGGAGGAAGTTGCTTAAAAGAATGATAGGTTTAATGAGGACGAAATGAATGAAGATAACTGTTATGAGGGCAAATGGCCTAAACTCCATGTCACAGCTAAAGAATATACATCTTGGTGCAAGCCATGAATGAACTCTGTGATTGTGAAACTATTGGGGGCTGACTTTTGAAGCACATCATACGAGACAAAATTATTCACATGTGGAAGCCTTAAGGGGAGATTAAATTTATTTCGACGAGCAATGGTTATTTCACTATCTCTTTTACAAACAAGGAGGATTGAGATTATGCCTTTCAGGAGGGCCTGTGGATGATTGATGACCATTATCTCTTAGTGCAAAAATAGTGACCTAATTTTAATCCTTAAAAAGCATATACACAATGCAAAATTATTGCTTAGGTTAGACTAATAGATCTACCATTAGAACTTTACAATGCCAAGTCACTTAAAAGAATTGACAATATGATAAGAAGAATTATTCAGGTTGATTTATCTACTTTTATATACAATAAAGGAGGTTTTGCTCAGCTTTGTGTTGAGATTGATTTATAGAAGCCATTATTCCCATTCTTTGACTGGTATGGTGAAGACAGACCTATAGTATATAAGGGTCTCTGCATGATATGCTTCTCATGTGGGAAGTACGGCCACACACGAGACCATTACTTGAATAACAATGACGGATAACAAGATCATGACCCTAGTAAGCCTACTTAACACACTGATAAAATAGGTGAAGGATGGATCAGTACTAACAGTATGGAAAGGGGGTGCTAACATGACGGTAGGAATGGTTTATAGAGATGGATCCATGGTAGCAATAATTGTTCACCATGATTTTTAGGGCAGTTTCAAGCAGGAGAAATCTTAGGGTTTAGAGTGAAAAGGTAGGCTGAAGAACCAACAAAAATCTTTTGTAATATATTGTTGAAAAATCTGCTTGGAGTTATTTCGATTCAAGATAATAATAGAGGATCACATGGGAATGATATTTAGAGGGTAAAGGAAAGGGATAAAAATGGAAAGGTGGACCTTAGTGAAGGTGTGTTTGATCAAGATTTGGAGCCAAATAAATTTGATTGGACTATGGATGGAGAAAAGAGAAAGAATTCAAATAAACCTAATATGAGAAGGAAGGAGAATCATATGGGATCTGGTGAGAGAAACAAAAAGAAATACACAGTGGGCCTAGTTCTCAAGCCCATTTAAAATTATAACAATTTTGTTGTCCTTCAAAGTGGATTGCTGCTTTTAAGTAATCAATTGGATCCAGGAGTTAGCAGCACTATTATTAACCCTATATTAATAGATGTAGTTCATACAGTTACTACACTGAACAGGCTAGCAGACTTTAATTGAACTGCAGAAGGTGACTTACCTTCACAAGATAAAATAGATAAGGTGGTAGCCATAGATGAACACCTTTCGACTAAAGCTATGACTACAAATGACGCTATCATGGATAACGACTTGAGTATGGAAAAGGATAATTCTCACCAACAACCCCAACTGGTTTTATGATTATACAACTCTGGAATTCAAGAGGGAGTGGTGGTAAGAGCTCTTATTCTTTGGTCCAGGAGATGAAATCTCATTATAAGGTTGACTTCTTAGCTATTCTTGAAACTCGCTATCATAAGGGTACTACAGCAAGAAGAGTAGCATCTTTGGGGTTTCAATACAGTGAGGTTTTGGATGCTGACAGTTATAGTGAAGGAATTTGGTGTCTTTGGAATGCTCATGGGAAGAATATTCATGTTTTAGAATCTAACTTCTAATTTATTTATCTTTACATTAAGGAGATCACAGGTGATTACTAGTTTCTTAAGATGATTTACACTAGCCCTAATCCATCCATTCGTAATGGTCTTTGGCATGATCTAACAAGAATCCAAGCCTCCTATCCTAGATCCTGGATTGTTGGAGGTGACTTTAATGCCACCCTCTATAACTATGAACAAAAATCTTAGGCTCGTTGCAAATTATCCAGTGATAAGGCTTTTATTGATTGGTTTAATGGGATTGACTTAATTGAAATGGGGTTTAGTGGCCCATACTTCATGAGGTCTCGTGGGGACATAGCGGTTAGACTTGACAAATTCATTTATAATCAAAGCTGGGCTTCCTTATTTCCTAATGATGCAATGTCTCATCTTCCTCAATATAAATTTGATCACAGGCCTCTCCGTAATCTCAATGTTAGTGAAGGGTCAAGGAGAAGAAATCAACCTTTTTGCTTTATTGCATACTAAGTCCTTCATGATCACTTTGATGATTTTGTAAGATATGAATGGAAGGAAGATTTGGATTGGTGCTCGAATATTTTTGATTTTGCAGGTGCTTGCTCGAGGTGGAATAAAACAACTTTTAGGAATATTAATGCACGTAAGAAGCAGATCATGAGGCATCTGGATGGTATCATTCGAGCCCTTAACTGTAGAGGAGACATGATTAGACTAGAGGATTTACAATTCTCTCTTTGGAAGGAACTTGAAGAAGTTTTGATCTAGCAATCTCTTTTATGGGCTCAAAAAGCCAAACTTGAGTGAAACCTACATAGGGATCGTGATACTAAACTTTTTCACTCACATGCAAACAAGTGACGTACGATCAACATGATTGATGCTATTTATAATGAATAGGGAGATTGGATCACCACTGAAGAAATTAAGCTGTTTACCACTTCTTACTTTTCCAATCTTTTAGTCAATGAGGTTAGTTACCATCCACCTCTTAATTTCTCTATTATTTATCCTAGTGTGGATGATATTTTTCTTTATCTTTGCAGTAGACTTGCTAATGATGAGGAAACTAAGGATGCGTTCTTTAATACAGGTTGCCTCAAGGCCCCGGGGTTAGATGGATTTATTGCTCTATTTTTCAGAACTAATGGGCAATCATTGGTAGGACTGTGGTCAAATATGTTCAGGTTGTTTTTGAGAATCCCAGGAGGATTATGGAAGTTAATAAAACTCTGCTTGTGCTAATCCCAAAGAAAGAGACTCTGAATTCCTTTTAGGATCCTCATCTTATTAGTTTATGTAATGTCATCTATAAGAATATTACAAAGACTGTTCTGAATCGTTTGAAGAAATTTTTGCCCTAGGTTATCTCCCTTAATCAATGTAGTTTTGTTCTCCGAAGACATAGTATGATAATATTATTGTGGCCTAAGAAATTATTCACTCCATGCACAATATAAGAACTAAGAAAGTTTTTATGGCTATCAAAATTGATCTTGAGAATGATAGAGTGAATTGGGATTTTCTTACGGCTTGTTTGAAGGAGCTAAATCTTCCAAAATTTTTTATAAACCTCATATCTTATAGTGTTTCAACTGTTAGTATGTAGCTACTCTGGAATGGAGATAAAGCTGATGAATTTGACTTTTTTAGGGGAGTAAGTAGGGTGATCCCATCTCTCCATATTTATTTATTGTCTGCATGGAAAGACTAGCACGCTTAATTCAGATAAAGATGATGTCTGCTGACTGGAGACCAATCCATCTCACTAAGATTGGTTTGCCTATCTCTCATCTTTTCTTTGCTGATGATATTATGCTTTTTGCTGAAGCATCAATCTAACAAGCAAAGACTATAAGTGAGTACTTGCATAAGTTCTGCACAAGTTTAGGGTTGAAGGTAAATCTTGCTAAGACTAGAATTTATTTCTCTTCTAACGTGCATTCTTCCAAGTTTTCAAAAATTAGTAACATTTTATGTCGTAGTCAAACTGGATCTCAGGAAATATTTTGGGGTCCAATTGCACCATCAAAAGGTCACTAATAACATTTTTAAAGAGGTGGTTGATAAGGTTAGAGCTAAGTTGGATAGTTGCAAAGCTAATTCTATTTCTCTTGCTAGTCATACAACTCTAATTTCTTCTGTCACTATTGCTGTACCAGCCTATACGATGCAAACTTCTTCTCTCCCAGTTAGTACTTGTGGCGAGCTAGATAAATGCAATAGAAATTTCTATTAGGGTAATACAAGGGATGGAAAGAAAATCCCCCTTGTTGCTTGGAGTAATGTGTGTTTGCCCAAGGAAAGAGAAGGTCTAAGTCTTCGAGAAGCCCAACTTCAGAATAAAGCTTTACTAAGGAAGCTTAGTTGGTCTATAGTGACAAAGCATGATGACTTCTAGGTTAACATGCAACAACAACAACAACAACAACAAAAACAAGCCTTTATCCTACTAAGTGGGGTCGGCTACATGGATTGCAAGACGCCATTGTGCTCTATCATTTATCAAGCTTTTAGGAATATTATTAATTAAGAGATCGCGTTCAACAACTTCCAAGAGTATTCTCTTAGGCCTTCCTCTACCTTTCTTAATCAGACTCAAAGTTATATGTTCCACTCTTCTCACTGGTGCCTCCCTTGGTCTTCTTTGTACATGCCCAAACCATCTCAACCGATTTTCTACCATTTTTTCCTCAATAGGTGCCACCCTCACTTTTTCGCGTACGTGCTCATTTTGAATTTTATCTTTACGTGTATGTCCGTACATCCATCGTAACATTCTCATCTCTGCTACTCCAACTTTATGCTCTTGCTGTCCCGTTAGAGTCCAGCATTCACTACTATATAACATTGCCGGTCTGATAGCAGTGCGATAAAACTTTCCTTTAAGTTTATTAGGCACCTTACGGTCACAAATAACTCCTTTAGCTTTTCTCCAATTAAACCACCCAGCTTAAATTCTATGTGAAATATCTCCACTGATTTTGCCATCATTTTAAATAATGGCTCCCAAATATCTAAACTTTTCCACTTGAGGTATAATTTGATCTCCTAATTTCACTTCCAAATTATTGTCGAATATTCCTTTACTAAATTTACAATATAAATATTCCGTCATACTTCTACTCAAACGAAAACCTTTCGACTCCAATGTCCTCCTTCATAACTCAAGTTTACAATTAACCTCTTCTCTTGTCTCTGCTATAAGAACTATATCATCCGCGAAGAGCATACATTTTGGGATTTCCTCTTGAATATGTTCCGTCAAAACATTTAAAATCAAGTTGAACAAATAAGGACTCAGAGATGATCCCTGATGTAGTCCAATCTTTATAGGAAAATCCTTTGTTTGACCACTAGGTGTTCTTATACTAGTTTTTACCCCTCATACATATCTTGTATGGCTTTAATATAAGCAATCCGTACTCCCTTTTTTTCCAACACTTTCCAAAGCACTTCTCTTGGTATACGGTCATAAGCTTTTTCCAAATCAATAAAAACCATGTGTAGATCTTTATCTTTACAACGATACTTTTTCATTAATCTCCTTAGTAGATAAATCGCCTCTGTAGTTGATCTACCTGGCATAAAACCAAATTGATTCTCAGAAATACTTGTCTCCAATCTCAACCTGTGCTCAATTACTTTCTCCCACAATTTCATTGTGTGGCTCATGAGTTTAATCCCTTTATAGTTAGTACAATTCTGAATATCTCCTTTATTTTTATAAATAGGAATTAATGTACTTCTCCTCCACTCATCAGGCATTTTCTTGGACCGTAAAATCACATTAAATAACTTAGTTAACTATCTCATCCCTTCTTCACCTAAACATTTCCACGCTTCGATAGGTATACAATCAGGTCCGTTGGCTCTACTATTTGCCATTTTCTTAAGAGCTTCCTTTACCTCCTTATCACGTATTATTCGATAGAATGACAAATTTTGTTCTCCTTCACCAGTTACTAAATCCTCCAAGTTACTAGATGAATCCTCTCTATCATTGAAAAGTTTAGAAAAGTAAGTCTCCCATCTATTTTTAATTTCATCATCTGTAACTAAAATCCTTCCCTCTTCATCCTTAATACACCTTACCTGTTCTAGATCTCTTGATTTTCTTTCCCTACTCTTGGCAATCTTATAAATATTTTGCTCTCCTTCCTTCGTCTTAAGGTTCTTATAAAATTCTTCAAAAGCTTTAGAACGAGCTTCACCCACAACTCTTTTAGTTTCCTTCTTAGCCATACGGTACCTCTCCCAATTTTCCTCATTGTTACACAAATGTATGGCTTTAAAACAGTTCTTCTTATACTTGATTTTATCCTGTACATTATTATTCCACCACCAAGACTCCTTATCTCTTGGACCAGAACCTTTCGATTCTCCCAAAACTACTTTTGCAACCTCCCGTATCTTTTTAGCCATATCCTCCCATATGATGTTAGCACTTCCCTGAGATTCTCAAATTCCTTTATCCAAAAGATTTCACTTGAAAATATCTTGCTTCTCACCTTTTAATTGCGACCACCTAATCCTTAGTGTTACCACTTGTCGACGTTTTTGGATTTTACTCATAATACACACATCAAGGACTAGGATCCTATGTTGTGTCGTAACAGCATCTCCGGGGATCACCTTACAATTTTTACAAAGTCTTCTATCTGTGTTCCTAACTAAAAAAAATCTATCTGTGACCTTGAGGCTCCACTTTTGTAAGTGATGAGATGCTCATCTCTCTTCTTGAAACAAGTGTTGGCAATCTTAAAATCATACGCCAATGAGAAATCAAGAAGAGTTTGTCCTTCATTGTTTAGCTCTCCAAAACCAAAACCACCATGCACCCTCGCATACTGACCAGCTTCCCTCCCGACATGCCCATTAAAGTCTCCTCCAATAAAAATCTTTTCACTCTGTGGTATGTGTCGAATCAACCCCTCCAGATCCTCCCAAAATAATTCCTTAAGACTGGCTTCTGTCCCGACTTGCGGCGCATAAGCGCTAACAATATTAACAGTCTCACGTCCAATTATCATTTTTAAAGAAATAATTCTGTCTCCAATTCTGCTAACTTCTACAACGTTCTTCTTCCACTCCTTATCTATAATGATGCCTACTCCATTGCGTGTACTTACTTTTCCTGTATACCAAAGTTTGAAACCTTGAATATCCTTAGCTTCTTCTCCACGCCATTTTGTTTCTTGCAAGCAAAGGATATTGATTTTCCTTTGAATCATAACCCCTACAACCTCTACAGATTTACAATTTATGTCCCAACATTCCAAGTACCAAATCTAATTTTGCTCTTATGGACTAACTTCTTTAGCCGCGTGCGTCCAGAATGACGCGGTAGCCCTTGCTCATTTAACACTACATCCGGGCGCCGATGCAGCGGCTCCAACTCACTTATCACTGTACTCGAGCCATGCAGCGCGTTACTTACGGGCAACGACCTAGCATTACATTATAACGTCTATTGTCCATGTTCCTGATAGATTCAACAAAGTTTTACATTGGCTGTTGATGGCATAACACAACCCTCCTCCTTTACCCGGGCTTGGGACCGGCTATAAACATAGGCGGAGTTTCTGGGTTAACATGGTTTGAAATAAATATAATTGTGGTGATGACTTGCTCCTTCGAATTGATGTCAAAAAACCTGGATCAAATTTATGGTCTGAAATCAAACAAACATAGAGTAAAGTCATAGATGGATTGGAACTTAACCAAGGAAATGTAGGTGTTACTGGAAATTGGAAAGAAATGGCCTATTCTTTGTCAACTTGGCCTATACCTCTCTTCAAAATGATGGCAGTATGGCTAATCCCATTTGGCCTCAGATATGAAAATTAAAAATCTCAAAGAGATGTCGGGCATTTCTATGGCTCGTTTCACATGATAGCCTACTCACAAACTCAGCACAAAATTGGCGAGGTCTTTATGAAGATAATCTTTGTGCACTCTGTGGCTTCCAGTCAAAAGACATTATACATACTCTTAGAGATTGTGAATATACATATCAGTTGTGGAAATCTATTCTTCTAACGGTTATATAGTAAAACTTTTTTGGATTGAAACTCCACGACTGGATAAAGTGGAATCTCTCTCTAAGAATATAAATGATAATTGGGGAGCATTATTATTATTTTTTTATTAGCTGATGGATATGGAGACGCAGGAATCTTATGTTTGAGAGAAGCAAGATCAATAATGAAACTATTATCTCAAGTACAAGAGCCTTAGTTGGAAGCTTGAAAGAAGCTCGCCTAAAACTTGACAAGCGTTACACGACTCATACTGTAGGTGACCAATGGGGACCTCCAAAATCTGATTGGGTGAAATGTAATATTGATGATGCTTATTCCCACTAAAGCTTACTAGTAACTTGTGGCAGCCTTCTACGAGACTCACAGGGTTGTTTCTTACGTGCTTTTTGCTGCGGAATGAAGTAAGGTAATGCTCTAACTGTTGAAATATGGGCCTGTATCCACTAGTTGAGACTTGCATGAGACACGAACAACTAAGACTATTGCTTTAATACGAAATGGATGTGGCTAGGAGCACTTTGACTATGGAGCAATTATGGAGGTCACATCTTTATTTCAAAGAGACTGGGATGTCAGTATACGAGAAATCAGCAGGAGCGCAAACAATAAGACTAACTAATCAGTAAGATGGAACTCAATATGATGTCAGGGATCACGTTTATGCTTCACGCACCACATGAACTGCTTGCTTTGTTGTCTAAAGATGGTGTGAATGGAATTGAGGATATGGGCCAAGATGCCTCGGTTCCATGTTTTTATTTTAAAAAAAGAACAAAGAAACATAAAGATAACTATTAGGGCTGAAAAGGTCAAATAAAGGAAGCCCAATATATAACGAATTGGGCTTACAGGCCCACAATTAATGAATTCTTCTACATTCCCCTACATTTGGTGTCCAAAGCTTGAAACTCGCGAAAGTTATCTCTAAATCCGAATCATAGCTTGTTAAAATGAAAAATCTGGAAAAGTTGAGGCCTTTCCGGAAAATCTCCTCACATTGATTTAAATACCGGATGTATCCGCCTCCATGGGCATCATAGTACTTTCATTGATCGAGCAGCAATCCCAAGCAGCCAAGCACTTTCCACTGCTCTTTCTTCCTTTTGTTATCCTTTCTCACGTTCGAAGATTAGAAAATGGCGTTGATTCCAAGTTTCTTAGGTCGGCGAGGGAGCAACGTATTCGATCCTTTCTCGTTCGACGTATGGGATCCCTTTAAGGATTTCCCTTTCCCCCCTGCTCTTTCCACTTCTTTCCAGGAAAACTCTGCATTTGTGAGCACTCGAATTGATTGGAAAGAGACGCCAGAAGCCCATGTGTTCAAGGCGGATCTTCCTGGGTTGAAAAAGGAGGAGGTGAAGGTCGAGGTTGAAGATGAAAGGGTGCTTCAGATAAGCGGAGAGAGGAACGTCGAGAAGGAAGACAAGAACGATAAGTGGCATCGCGTTGAGCGAAGCAGCGGAAAATTCATGAGGAGGTTCAGACTGCCGGAGAATGCTAAAATGGATCAGGTTAAGGCTTCCATGGAGAATGGAGTTCTCACTGTCACTGTTCCTAAGACAGAGGTTAAGAAGCCTGATGTCAAAGCCATAGACATTTCTGGTTAAGAATGACATTCTGGGTTTCCTGGCTTTGTATTGAAGAATATCTATGTCGTCGTGAGGGAGTCTTGAATTTTATATGTTTGTACAATCGTGTGTTCTGCTTTCTGGTGTGAATGTGGAGGAGAGCGTTGTGTCGTGTAAGTTTTAACACGTGTGTTTTTCTATAAATTTACATGGTCTGCCTTGTTTGTTTTTGGACCAACATGGTCTGTCTTGTTTGAAATAAGCTGAGTTGGTTTTTCGTTGTTTAATTATTTTTATTTCTTTCCGTAAGCAATTTATTCAAATTCTACTCTTTAAATGAAAATTGCTTATAATTATTCAGTATCATATTAGTTAAGATAATTTGGAGGCGGAATAGAAATGGGTTAGTGGAGATTTGGGGCTCAGTGAATTTTAAGTCATCCTCGTCTTCTAGATGTATTTCACCTATGGATCCTTGACGTTTGTTCTTCGCAATTTTCCACCATGCGTTAGCAAAAGCTTCACGCCATTTCAGAATTTGGACTGAATCTTTGATTCAGATGCTTCCATTTCTAGTTGCGTGCTTCAACGGGTGGAGCTCAGTGGCTTCTCTCATAATAGAACAGAGCTGAGACATCCAATGAAGGATTTGCAAAATTTTTCAGTACGTCGGAAAATTTGCCAGCTCTAACTTCCAAGTTCCAATGAGGGTGAATTTAAAATTCAAGCTGGCAGGAAAAAAAAATCGGAAACTAAAAAGGCTGAATTAGACTTTAGAGTAGCCATAAATATGAAAGTCTTCAACCATCACGAGCTTTCTTCCACATACGAAATTGGATAACTACACATAACTCTTATTTGTCCCCAGCCCAAAGCTAAAGCTTTGAACAAAACATAGGAGAAAATAAGAGAACACAATGAAGAAGAAATGGAACACTGTGAAGAAGCAGCAACCACCATATGGCAATGTGTCATACCCTTCTAGACGGTCAAATTGGTCAAACGTAAACGAGAAAGTGTTTTTTTATTTTTTCCTTTATCAAAAAGAAGGGGGAAAAAAAATCAGAGACTACCTATTTCGGATAGTGTCTCGTCTCTCGAAAAATTCAATCAAAGTAGGAAAAATTACGTACAGATTTCATATAAAACATTTTTTTTATAAATGAATTTTATAAAATTTAAAAACTATAATTAAGTATTTTAAATCTTTGGTATAATTTATGGTTGGGGTGCAAAAATAATACTCTCTTCATTTAAAAATATAAAACATCTTTTAAAAAGTTGGGCATTTAAAAATATAAGGCATTTTTAATATTTTAAAATATAATCATTGTCTTTTTTTTAAGTGTTCCTATTGATGAATAATTTTATATTTATTATAGGGTGTTTAATAGAAGTAAATATAAAAATATAAAATTAGTTTAAAAATAGATAATTAATTTATTGAAAGTGAGATTTAATTAAAAATATATTATATTTTTTAAAGAGAGAGTCTGTTAAGCCAGGCATTACGCATTACGGAGATAAATATTCCATACCTTGGTTTGGAGCCGTAACTATGGAAAAAAAAAAAAAAAAACATATATTTTTAAAAATAGACTGTTTTGGGCTGCAGACAATAGACCCGTCTAGGTGAATCCTATGGCTTGGTGGTGAAGGTGTTTTCCTTTCACAAGTCAAGCCACGAGTTCGAACCCAGGCACTTTCAATCCCATATACACGAAACAATAGACATATATCTTATAATATATTTATTATAATTACATTAATTAATTACAAAAGCTCATACAAAATTCAATTATGTGAAGGTATAAAAATTCTTGTACATATTAAAGAATTAAATGGCATATTTGCTCTAAAACTTTTTCTCCAAAAAATATATGATATCTTAAACTTTTTTAGAGCATTTTTACTACAAAAGTTTCAAAAAGAGAGTATTTTTATCCCATTGTTAGATATTAAAAATATTAATCATTAAATTAAAATTTAATTAAGAGTTAAATGACATATTTGCCTTATTTTTTTTTCAAGAGTGTTAGGTATTCTTAACTTTTGTTTCAAGCATATTTTTCTTAGAAGTCTTAGAAAGAAAACAATTTTATCTTGTGGTCAGTATTAACCGTTATTTTAATTTTAGTTGTCATGTTGCATTTTTTAGGGAAAAAAATCCACCTAAATAGCAAGAATAACTCCATGACCATCAAACAAAAACAACATCAAGCAAAAATCAAAAACATCAATAACAATTCAAGCAAGGAATAATAAAATCATCCACAAGTCTTTTTTTTTTTTGGCCTTTTTCATTGCAATTTTATTTTAGTCACATGCGAAGTGTCAATCTCCCTTTTGAAAATTGTTGGGAAAAAATGGAACTCAATTCCAAATCATCCAAATCCATACTTATACCTGCAAATAATCAACTATACATTAAGTCAATTCATATGAACTCTTGTGTGAAAGCTCTCTTCTTCTATATTTGACAATTTTACTATCTTATTTAACTACGATGACTCTACAAACTTCGACCCTGACTCAGACACTTTTGAGGGCTTCACGACATTAAACTTGACCATGGCGGTGATGACAAAAGCAACAAATTGAATGTTACATGGGGAGCACATGGCAAGTATGGGGAGGACGACGATAATCTAGGGGAAGTTAAAAATGAAGGATTTGCCTTTGATGAACAAAGCAGTAATGTCGTGGGCTTGAGTAGACTTTTTTGTAGGGCAAAAGTGCCACGCCAAACGCAAGACTTTTTGTGAGGCTCGCAAATCTCGAACATCCATTTTTTCTAACTTCTCATTTGAACTCTAATCTATGATAATGTGAGAGCTTGCTAGTGGAAGAGGAAAAGGAAGAAGAAGAGGGTGATGAAAAAGGGAGAGCAAAATTATTTCATTTTTAAAAATTTTAATGCAAATAAACTCCAAATAAAAGTTTAAAATATCCAACATCTTTGAAAAACGAAATTCAAAGACACATATGCTATTTAACTTTTAATCAAACTTTAATTTAATGGTTAACTTTTTAGTATTTAATAGCAAGGCAAAAATATTCTTTTTTTTGAAACTTTCTGAATAAAAATGCTCTAAAAAAAGTTTAGAGCCTCAGGTATTTCTAAAAAAAATTTCCAAAACAAATATGTCATTTAACGCTATATTAAATTTACATTACATTGGTCGTGTTTTATTTATGGAATTTAATGATCAATGAGAACATGAAAAACTATACAATAATATTTAAAATAATATGAATACACTTGGAGGAAAATGCAATTTCAAAACAAATTTCCGTAGCAATGTGTGCTTTGGTTTTTTTTTTTTTTGGGAAATGAAGGAAAATATTATTAAAAATAAAACGATTACAAACAAACCATGGCGTCCCAATGGCCCTTGAGAAAATACAACACCACACAGACATGATGAAATAAAAAACTACAGTGACAAACCAACAAGCAAACAAAGAAAACGAGCAAAAATACAGACTTAAAGTTAATCCAAACCTCAACATGCAGACTCTTAAAAAAAAAAAAAAAAACTCGCATGTGAAAGCTGCAGAACCAGTAGCAAAACCAGTATAATGATGTCTGTTTGAAGTGCGGCGAGCGGTAAACTGAACTGATAATACTCAATCAATTTCAGAGTGTCTTCTCCCATAGGATTTTGAATTAATGTGTGCATTTAGTTAACAAAAGAAAATAGCGAGACAAAAAAAGAAGAAGAAAAAATGGAAAGAATATAGAAGTGAAAAAAAAAAGTGATTTTCTCTCCCTATGTTTAGATAACAAAATTACTTTGTCTACTTTTAAATTTTTTTATAAAATTATTAATTGTATAATAATCTAAAAATTTTAAAGGACCAGAATAAAGGAAGGTAGTAGGAGTAGATGAAAAATATTCATGCTGAATTTAAAAATAGAGTATTCTTTTCAAAATTTCTCTATATTTAAAAAAAGTTGAAAAAAAAAATATGTAAACCCCACATATTATTTTCTCATCAATTTCCTCCTCCTTCCACTTTTCTTTCCATATCCAGGTGGAGTAAAATTAATGTAATTTTACCCCCACTCATCTCATCATCTCCCAAACTTTTACCTCCACTCATCGCGCCAAGCATAGTTTTATGATTTCTCAGCAATGCAATTCGTGCTGCTTCCACAATACAGGCTCGAGTTACAAACCCAGAATGAACCAAGTTAAATAAGAAAAAAAATCCAAAAAATGATTTAATAAGAAAACGTGCTTATATTTTATTCCGAAGCCACACTAATCAAGACCAAGTATGAAATCTACAGGAAAGGATCATAGACGATGCTCTCTTTCCTATCCATCCCAAGGTAATGACGACCAAAAAAAAAAAAAAAACAGAACACACCATTGTACAAAAGACACTCTTTCAGTTCTGACTTCACACAGACACATTTGAGACTACAAGCCCAGAGAGAAAGCAGGGAATGACACTCTTCTTAACCAGAAATTTCGATGGCTTTAACCTCAGGTTTCTTAACCGCTTCCTTTGGAACAGTTACAGTCAGAACACCATTCTCCGTGGAAGCTTTTACCTGATCCATTTTTGCATTCTCAGGCAATCTGAATCTCCTCATGAATTTGCCACTGCTGCGCTCAATGCGATGCCACTTGTCGTTCTTGTCTTCCTTCTCGACGTTCCTCTCTCCGCTTATCTGAAGCACCCTGTCGTCTTCAATCTGGACCTTCACCTCCTCCTTCTTCAACCCTGGAAGATCAGCCTTGAAAACATGAGCCTCCGGGGTCTCCTTCCAATCCACCCGAGTGCTGATAAACGCAGAATTTTCTAGAGAGGGTGAGAGAGAAGAGGGGAAAGGAAAATCCTTGAAGGGATCCCAGACGTCGAGAGAGAAAGGATCGAAAACACTGCTGCTTCGGCCACCGAAGAAATTCGGAATCAACGACATTCTCTAATCTTGGATTAGATAAGAAAGATTGGAAAGAGAATTATACGATCTGCTGCAATACGGTTCGATTTCGCTCGCTCGCTCGCTTCCTTCAACGGTGAGAAGAAAAGGGGACATATGGGGTATTTAAAGGAGGAGGGGGAGAAATCTAGTAGTTTGGAAGTCAGTTACAGATTGTTCCGGAGAAACCAGAAGCCACGTAGGACGTTCCTCATCTAAAAAATCAGCACATGCGATGAGATATGAATTATCCTAATTCCTAAAATGATCTAAATTTAAAATTTTATTGTATCTTATATTTATTAAAATTTTTTATTTTTAATATAATTTAAATTTAATTTAATATTAAAATTTTTATAATTAATATATATTGACCAATTCTCTGAACCCCAACCATTGGTGGAACCGTGGAAGTATCCAGATGATTACGTGGCGTCCTTACCAATTAACAATTATTTTTATCTCGAGCAGGCACACACTGATGAGGTTTTTTTTTTCAGATTTTTTTTTTAAATAAGAGCTGCTTTCTTATGCCTATCAGCCTATATCCTCATCCCATTACAAATATAAATAACTTTTGCAATTATATTATTATTTCTTTACGTGAATTGACATTAAAAATTAAATAATGCCTAAAAATTTTATTCATATCTCACTCTTAAATACATATTTACATTTATATTTTTAACTATTTAAATTTTGTTACTATTGTATTTAACTTTACTCTTACTATTATTTGAATTTTTATATTATTTTTTATTTGAGATCATCCATATAAAACTAAAGTTATATTAATTTATTTAACAATAATTTCGGTATTGATTATTATTAATTCTAAAATTTTTGATGATGGAAAGATTGTATGGATGAATATTTAAAATGTTGTTGTGTTTTATTATTATTACAATTATTATTGTGTATTATATAGGATATTAAGTCTCAAATATAATAAATGTATTAAAAATTAATGTCTTTTATTTAAATTATTTTATTTTGTTATCATTGATCTAATTTTAATTTGACCTTCGATTTGACCTTAATTGAATCATTAATTCCTAACTTTTAATTTTAACCTGTTCAATGATAGGTGGGTTTTTAATACCTTAATTTTTTGTCCTCGAGCCAAATAAATGGTCTCTGCTTCTCTAAATTGAAACACCTCTTTTTATTTTGGGCTGGACTATCGAAGAAAACAAGTAATTTTTAAAAATAATTTATATTCTTAAATAGATAATTATTTTATATTATTTTTATAATAAAAATAAAATTCATAACAAATTATACTATTCATGGAATTTATTTCTTGCACTATATACATTCCATGTAATGTGTGAAGAGTGTTTTAATTTACGATTAAAACAGATTGCATGGAAGAATTAGTACTGTTCATAAACAATGAAATGCTGAAAATCTCATCTACAATAATTAGTTTTCCTTTGGTTAGTGAAAAAAATGAGAATGAAATGGATTAAAAAATAATTAAAATAAAAATTAATTAAATTACCTTTTTCTTTATAGTAAACATGATAACATTTAATAATATATACTATAAATATGAAACTTATTATACTCTTCAAAAATCACATAAATTATGATTCTTAACCTTCTAAATTAAATTACTCTTCTCACTTATAATTTTGATTC
Source organism: Prosopis cineraria (assembly GCF_029017545.1). Taxonomy (NCBI): domain Eukaryota; kingdom Viridiplantae; phylum Streptophyta; class Magnoliopsida; order Fabales; family Fabaceae; genus Prosopis; species Prosopis cineraria. The sequence goes on along the minus strand of NW_026557140.1, from coordinate 7,213 downwards.
ATCGACACTTCTCTTGGAGCAGGTAATTTGATAGGCCAATTATATTCTTGTTGGACTTAATTTGGACATGAATAAGCCCGAACTTATAAAAAATATCGAATAATCAAGCTTGGTCTGAACCTCTTCTTGGGACTTATTTGGACCAACTTGAATATCTAAATTATTAATGTGTTTTTTATTTTTTAAAATTAAAATTAATTTTAATTTAATTTTTACTTTAAAATTAATTATCTTATTTTATAAAAATATATAACATATTTTTTGTATACTTATACAGTGTAGAAGACTCAAATTTTTTTAAAGAAAATATGTGGATCTTAAAATTTAAAATTAATATTAAAATACATTTTAAATACTATTTTGTGATATTTTATAGATTGAAAAAATATGACAATATAAATATGTTTTATTTTTTTAAAAATATCTATAATAATACACTTAAATATATGATATTTTAGTATAAAATCACCTAAAAATTAAAAAATTAATTTAAATTTAATATTAAATATATTTGAAATGTAATTTTTTTATTCAAGTATTCGAGCCTATTCCAAACTCTGATCAAGTTTGGCTCGAATTTTTCAACCCTAGTCGGGCTAGCCCACATAGGCATGAATGTTTAAAAAATATTATTTTACTAAGCCTAATCCTTTTTTAAGTTTATTCACGCTAATCTCAAATTACTGGCATTACACCCTCATATTTTAATCATCTGTACTTTATTTTTTAATTTTATTTCATTATATTTCTTTTTACTCCCCCAATCTTAAATTATAAAACACTTTTTAAAAAAATTCAGCATCCCAAAATATAAAATACTTTAATAAAAATAAGATTTTATTAATAATATTTTTTCAACACTATCATTCCTAAATATTCTTTCTTCAATATTCTTTCATCAATGAAGTATTAAATGAAGGGTATTTTTTAAAATTTATATTTTTATTTTAAAAAAGTAAAGTTATAACATATATTTAATAAACTTTATTAATGTATGAAATTTTATTTAAAAATATTTTATAATTTAAAATAAAGAGAGTAGTAAGCAAAGGATCTTCAACTTTTCTCTTTGGCAGTGCTCGTTCTTTTCCTGGACCAACAATTTCGCAATTTAGATTTGAATTGCCTTCTTTAAAAATGCCGCTCTCCTCATATTCTCTCTCTCCCCGCCAAAATCTCTTTCCAAGTTCCAACCAATGTTTATTCAAACGAATGTTGTGCAATTCAATTAGTTTCATTCCCATACACCAAACGTAGGAGTAACAACATAGCATTTCAATTAAAAGAAGCAACATCCAACAGAGAAGACTTTTAGAATTAGACTAGGATTAAAAAAAATTTGAATTCACATGCTATTCAACTTTTTAAATCCCTTGCCATCTGTCGTATTTATAGTAATCCTACATAGGATACAAAGTCAATATCACCATTTTTAGGCTGCCTGACCTTTGTGAGAGAACTCCTTCGCGCTGCCCTGATTTTGCGGCTTGCCATGCGCTACATTATCTTGAAAAGAATTTGAATCCCCTTTTGAATGAATAATATTTACAATTATGACACTAGCTGACACCAATATCACCATATCCATCAGACCATCGCCGTTAACTCGACATTCAGGAAAACGTTGCCCCTTTTTCTGAAGCATCATCGTTTCTCTAGTCCCTCATTAACGGCAGAAATTCCTCCGACATTATTGTCAGCAACGAAAACTTGACCTTCAGTGAGATTCTGCTATCCTCCACACACAGCTTTGCTCCGGTGACCACCCAATGCCCTGGCACATCCTCCGGGCCCCTCACCATCTCTCTTGTGTCCACAAAGCTCAGCATCTTCTGAGCCCTCGTCGGCACCGGCGGTCCCTCCTCGTACACGGCCGAGTTTATATTCACCTTTGTTGACTTCTCCGGCGTGTTCTGCAACAACTCCTTGCTCAACCTCGTGCTCATTAACGCCGAGAAAAAGCCCGATTTTCGAGACTCTGTTGAGGTTCCATTCCACTCTGACCGGCGAATTCTGGCCGATGCAACAGAGGAGAACCCAAGTCTCAGGAAGAGAACCTTCTTCATCCCCACAAGCTTGACCTCGAACCATGCCTTAGTGACAATACCAATGGACTCGTCTAGCTGGGACGTGTCGTACTGTACTGGTGCTGTACATACGTGAGAGAACATATTCCATTTCACGGGTTCGTAGTAGCCTTTGTCAACCGCTTCATCCCGAGTAGGACTGTAGCTATGGTCGTACGACATGTCGAGGATGCTAGGAATGTCTGAAAGATGCTGAAGATGGATAGCTAGGTGGTCATTTTTTCTACCTTCTAAGTACAAGCGAATACCAGTTACAGGCCTATTTCCCGTGTCAACCTGCAAAATTGTAAGCAATTCATGAAATGGAACATGAAATCACAAGTTTCAGGAATTTAGCACCCGTTTATCTGGCCATTCAAGATCACAAGTTTGGTATGCTAATAATAAGACCCTTGGATCTCATTTATAATTCACATTTAAAAGATTCATTTAATTTTATTTATAAATTATAGTGTGATTTTTTAAATAATATTTAAAAATATTTTTAAAATTATATTTTATAAAAAAAATAATATAATATCACTTTTTAAATTTATATATAGAGATGTAATTTTACACTTTTATTTTTTTTACTTTTTTAAATTTTAATATTGATGAAATTAGTAAAAATAACTTATAAAAGAAACCGGATGAGCACCTTGGAAGTATTCACAAAAAGCTTGGGTCCCATGAGAGTGAACTGAAGCGATGGAGACATGTTCCTTCTTTGTCTGTGACCAAATCCGAGAGGCAGATCACCGTACAAGGGAGCCCATAGCCGAGGCAACTGGAATTCCAGAAATTGATGAAGCTCTTCTATTGGAGGTTTATCTGCAAAATACACGCACGTTAATATGATCATGCTGAACCTGAAGTACAAGACCAAAGGAGTATCATCACACAGGGACGAGTCTGCTCACATCTAAGGTATAAGTTCACGGCATGACTCAGAAAAATGCTGCCAGGAACAGTACTTAGCAGGGAAGTGATGGGCACAAATGACATTGAAATTACATTAGGAGACTGTGATATGGTTGGGAGCCACTCGTTAAAAGATCGGCCACTATCAATTCCTCCCCTTCTAACTGTAATGCTTTGGATATCCTGTACAAAAGAGGAACTCATTTAAGTCAATGTCCAAATCAGTCTCATGCAGCAGGTTGATCAGAAATTGTTCAGTCGATTAAAACAGATACTAACATCGTTCTTGGAGTGGCTTTTCACAATTGGTCTACCACTGAAAGGTAAAGATTTGCGAAACCCCCATGACTTAGCATGATCATCCTGCATAAAGGAGAAAAAGAAGAAACATTTAGCAAAAATGCAAGGTGCAGCGTCCTTTTTTTTTTTTTGTTGAAATTACTATACAGTGTAATGAATCTGTACCTTGAGTTTTCCCGATATTTCGGCCGCATTGACATTGAAATTAGTTTGGTTTGAATCACCAAAAAACCTCTCATCAGCTAATTGCTTCAACAATCTCTGCACGTCAGTGGGCTCAAGATCTGACTTTTTTGACTGCTTGATATGAATCACATCCTTACCTCCCATCTTCACCCCAACAACAACATGAGTCCCATAATTAGCAATAAACCTGAAGAATCGCCAAAAAAGTTCATTGCTCGCCCAAAAAAAAAAATCTCCAGGTTCTAAGAAGATCGGACAGGAAGAGGAGCAAGAAAGTCAACGACAAAAGCAAAAGACTTACTCAGCTAGAGCAGAGGGGTTCCATGAAGAAGGCACTTCTTTTATCAAATCTTCAGAAAGGGTAATATCGGATCTGCTTAACTCAATGTTATACAATGTTATGAACCAACCATCTAAAGCCAGGCTTTTGGTGGAAGCTGCGTCCTTGGGCCATCCCTTTTTCATGTCAAACATCACATTGAATTGTCCAGACGGAACCTTCCCCGATAAGCCCAGCTCTTTATTGAATAGCTCGGACATCTGCAATATCACGAATATTCAGTTAATTTCTCAAATTTAGCGATCCCATGACATGGATGATCAACAGTATCTTATATATATTTTTTCATATTATCCCACTAAAGAAAACTATACTGCCCAGAGGGAGCTCCAGTGAAACCACAAAACCGAACATAATCATTAGCAAAAGGCGAACAAGTTAACAATCACCTGATTAAACCTAAGCACATCGGATCGAAACCTAGTGCGCTCTCCTTTGTCGCACTTAATGGAGGTTGGTACGTTAGGGACGACAACCCCACCTGGGAAAACGAGGTCCCTGGTATGATTCGTATCGAACGCTATCAAACTGGAGCCAGAAGGACCCTTCATGCAAGCGGAAAATCGAATATCTTTGCAGAGATCAAAACCGAGACCGATGACGGAGACGGCTTTTTCCGCAGCCAAGTGAGGCTCTAATCCGGCATTATTACTAGCGAAACCCATTATCAGTTCTTAGGTTAGGCGCGGCTCTATTGAGGTTTATGGGTTTGCAGCGAGAGCAATAAGAAGGAAGGGGAGGAGGGGGAGACGACCCCATTGGCGAAGTCTTCGCTGTTTGGAATTCCACGCTGGGAGGTTTCAAAGGTCTACGCGGGGAGTTTTTTTCTTTTTTAAAAAAAATTAAATTTTGCATTGTTGCTTTTTCGTTGCGTGAGTGAATCTGTGAATGAAAGTGACTGGGAATTGTTTTATAAAGTTTGGACCTTTGAAGAAGGTGAGGGATGGGACAGCTGGAGCGAACACAGAGGTACAAGAAGGCGGCTCCCTCTGAAGGGTTTCTCCACGTGGCAGGATGGCGTTGGAGGAAGACAAACACACTGGGCAGACTCGGAGAACGATTCAAAAATCATAACTTGCGTGTTGACTCCTTGAGTCTTGACTCGGAAAACGGTTGACACGAAAGAGTCCGTGGGGCGCTGAAGTGTGAGTGTAATTTCCTTCATCTCTGCTTTCGCCAACTAACTTTTTTTTTTTTGGCCAGCTGTTTCATAAAATTAATCAATCCATTTGAACACGAGCTTTATTAAATAAAAGTAATTTGATTTTTGAGAAGAGTTTTTTTTTTAATAACCAAAATGTTGCATTTTTCATTAGATTCTGTAGAAGAAAATTTTTAAAAGAATAAAGGTGTAAATTTAGCCCTTAATTATTTTTCAGAAGCACTAGTCGTTGGGTAAGCCTATATTATAAAATAATGTGAAACAAATTCTTAATTTTTAAAAACAGAGCATCTAGTAGTCTTTTTAAATTTTCATTTTACGAACGTTAACTTTTCATGTGCAGCTTGTAAATTTTTTTATTGAAATGACATATGGCACTTCACCTCAACAAATAAATGTACAAATTTAGTCATGAATTATTTTTTAAGGAACACTGAGTAATTTCTAATATAAAACAATAGGCCATCTAGTATCTTTTCATCAATTTTGACCATACGCTGTTTATTTTTAGATTTATGAGACCCACCACGCATTATTCTCTCCAATCTTCTTACCCTCGTTCTCAACCTCCACTCGAGAAAAAGAGGTTTAAAGAGTTTTTATCTAAAGATATTTATAAAAAAAAAAAGACAAGGTTTCATTTAACTCTCTATGGCAATTCAAGCGAAATAGCAGTTTGAATTACAATGCTATAATGCATTGGAGAAGCTTGATTCACACTTAATTGAGCAACAAATTATTTTTATAGAAATTAAGCAAATGAATCAAGCTTCTATCACGTGTAGTAACATTACAATTCATACTACTACTTCGTTTGATTTGCCACATAGATTTAAATGAAACCTTATTTTTTTTCTTTTTTTTACTTCCTTGGCATCATTCTCGTGAATGTTTTCAAATAAAAGCTCTTTAAATATCTTCTCTTCTAGAGCTAAGACTGAGTCTCATAAGTTTAAAAATAAACAGCGTTTAGTCAAAATTAATGAGAAGGTGCTGAATGGTTTGTTTTTTATAGTAGAAGCTACCCAGTGTCTCTTGAAAAATAATTTATAATTAAATTTGTACCTTTATTTGTTAAGTTGAAAAGTCACATGTCATTTCAATTAAAAAATTATGGGCTCCACATGAGAAGTTAACACCTAAAATTAATGGAGATAGTTGTATGCTCCTTTTTGTAAAATTGAAAATTTATTTTATACTATTTATAATATAAGTTACTTAGTGCTTCTAAAAAAATTATTAAGGGCAAAATTTGCACCTTTACTCTATTCAAAATTATATCTAAAATTCGTTTAAAATGGTAGACAATGACTAACCTTAAAGGCTAAGATGATGATTTATTCAGAGGTTTGATTAAATTAGTTGATAGAGTTGAATCAGTTTACCCTAATAGTTTGATTTAATTTCAATTTTAAAATATGCAGTGCCATTAACGAAAGACCGGGATATTTTTCTTAGAACGTGACTATCGTTCAAATGGGATGGAATGAGTAGGCCTTTTTATTCAACCAATGAGAATAGTTTTTTTTAAAAAAAAATGTTTTAAATAAAAATAGAGATATTGCAATTATTTAATTAGTCCAAAGCCAGGATCTAGTTAAATGAATCCTAAACAAATGTGTTAAATCATAAAAAATTAAATATACTTATTTCCTATATAAAATACTAAATAGTAACTATCACATTTATTTATAAATTTTTAATGACACAAGGTTGATCTCAAACTCAAACCCCTGACGCAATGCGGGGGGCTATATTTTAGTAACAAGTGGATCTTTTGTTGGACTTGAAAGCCCATCCAAAAGTTTAAAAGGGCAAAAATAATTAGGCAGTTGTTTTCTCTGAAGAGTTAGTTACAAGAAGTTAAACAAAAAAAACACTTAAAAAAAACCAAAACAGTTGGACAGTTAACAAGGCGAGCGATAAGCGTTCATGAACGGGTCTTTATAAATATCATATTCTTCTTTTTCGGCCATATTTATTAGTATTATCAATTATTGATCAAAATTCAATGGGCTGTTATACAATAAGATAAATTATTGTTGCGTTGCATCAATGACCCATGAACTGTAGATTGTTCTTGGCAAAACAAAATTAAAATCTTTGCATTTTAGCCGAGTTTATTATAAATTCCCACATTTCTTTTTTGATATTTCAAGTCTTTATATTTTTTTTGGGTGTTCTAAATTCTTTCATAGACTATAATAAAATTTGATTAAAGTACAAAAATTAAAGTTA
>NW_026557139.1:0-27577 GCF_029017545.1 Prosopis cineraria | reverse complement strand
ATATGTGTAAAATAGTTGAAAATGTGTTATAATAAAAATGAAAGAAAGTACTATTGATATATTTACTTTTTTATAATTAATAAATAGTCACTCATGCATGTCCCTTTTTTTAACATATAAATGTACAGGAGTCATTTTGAACAATTGAGTTAGGGCCAGGGAGAGTGATCCTGACACGCGAGTTTCCAAATAACCTTCAAATTCACTCTCATTTGTTTAACTTTAAATATATATTAATAATTTCATAATCATCATATTACTTATGATTTTAGTAATATAATGTACTAACCAATAAGGATTGAGACTAGCTAAAAAGGATAGTCTCCCATAATTTTATAAATCAAAGTTCGAATATTTGTTAAAAGAAGTATTTATTAATGTTTAATACTCAACCATATCTTTCATGAAAAGATACATTGAGAGCAATAAAAAATGAGACAAACTTTTATGAAAAATTAGTAAATTGTAAGAATGCATTGTGTTGTCAAACTTCGCCATGTTCTTAAATTTCCATTTAAAAAAAAATAAAGAAAGAAAGAATTTATGAAGAGAGCCGACAAAGTTGGCATTAGTGTCCGCGAAGAAATTTTGAGGCCTAAAATGAAAATATCAGTAAAGCTTGTGTAACGGCCCTTTAGAAAAATAACCACAAATTATTTTTTACAAAATGATATATTAAAATCTAATATTATAGTAATTCTAATAAAATATTAAATTAATTTAATAAAAAAAATGAAAATTAGAGTTGGCAAAGTGCTCCCACTCCGTCTTGATCTTATATATTAAGATAGAATGTGAATATTAAGATGTTCAATCTATTCAACAATGTAAATCATTTTTAATTGAATCTTACATTAATAAATAGTTCGTTATTTTTAAATAACTATATATTTTTTTTTTACTCTTGTTTAATAAAGTGTTTTATAATAAAATAAGTATAAAGTAACTTATTTAGTATGAGCACTTTTTGAAGAAAAAAAACAATAATTACACTTTAAAAAAATTAAAAATATTTTATATTTTTTAACAAAGAAAAATATATAATATCAATTATTTATGTGAAGAAGCAATAATAATTATATAATTTTTAAACAAGATTTTAAATAAGGCTAGCCTTGATGGTCTAAAACCATACACAATTTTAATATCAATATTTTTCAATATTTTAAGCTTTAAAATAATAAAAGGTGAAAAAGAAAAGTGAGATCATGAGAGAAAATTATAGCAAGCTAATGTACTGTAAAATCATGTATTATGGATCTCGCTATTTTTTTTCATAAATAATGGGCCCATCTCATAAATAATGTTATGCTGTGAAGATTGGATCTTTTCAACCAATTATTATAATTATATATATATATATATAATATATAACAGTATAAATAGCAATTATACATACACACATATATAATGGGGACGTTTAAAAAAATTGGGAGGCATATGGCAATTGCCTCGCTTGTCTTATAGGTTCCACGGCCCTGGCTGATATCATGCTTCATGCTGGCCAATTCCAATAATTGAGTTTAGGTTCGGATATTTTAATTATTAGATAGCAAGTTTTAAAATTGGATAACAAGAGCTTGTTTAGTTCTGTTTTATGTTATATATTTTTTTAAATTATATATAATTTTTTTCATAACAAATTTTTGAAAAAAAAATCTGTTTAAATTATTTTTAAAAAACATATTTAAAAATAAAAGGTAAAAGAATAATTTATTTTATTAACATACTGTCATTAATCAAAACCTGATATTTTCTGTTTTTTTTTTAGTTTCATAGAACAAAAAATAAAAAAAATATTTAAACATGTTTTGGTTTTCTAATTTTTTAGAACAATTTTTAATTTCTTTGTTTTTCAGAATAGATAACAGAAAATGCATTTTCAATTTTTTTACAAAAAAAAAACACTTAATCAAACAAGTCTCTGAATTTTTTCTTGACTTAACTAATACTTCATCCATTAAAAATATAAGATATTTTTGAAAATTTAGATATTAAAAAATGTAAAGCATTTTTTAGTCTTTTAGGTGTAATCATTGTCTTTTTTTCAAAATGTCCCTATTGATGAATGATTTTATATTTATTATAAGGTATTTAATAAGGGTAAGTATAAAAGACAGAGTTAGTTTAAAAGTAGATAACTACTTTATTAAGATGATATTTAATAAAAATATTTTATATTTTTTATGGTGGGAGTAAGTTTCCTTTAAAGTCAACAAGGAAAATTAATAAGGAAAGTGCCTGGCACAGAAAAACACAATTTTTGAAACATTATTATTTCATATGGGCCAAAATAATCAAGACGATGACATCTCAGGAGTAGATATTTAGAAAGTAGTATTACAAGAGATCAAAAAAAATATTAGCAAGTCTACATCAAGAAAGTGATAAACATTCATGCTCCGACGCACGTATTCCCCTTAGCATAAATAATTCATTAAAACATTGGAGTCTCTATCGTTTCAAAAATTCAAATAACGCGCTTTGAATGTCCCATGACATCAGCATGTTTTTAGCAACTTGGTTTTCTGCAATCTTTCTTCACTCTCTTTTTTTATTTAAATTTTTTTAAGCGGTTTAATTATGAAGACTTATCAAGTTCAGTATATGTCGGTAAACTTAAAAATTGTTTATATGAAAATACATCTAATAACAAGGTCCTCCTCACATTTTGAATCCAAGATCTTGTAAGTCGCAGATTAAATTCTTATTAATTAGACTCATTCTTTTTCAATGTTTTTTTTCACAATCAAGCCTTGTAATCACTGTATCAAGAGTTAGTTGATGATAATTGTATCAAATCACAATTGTTTTCAAATTTACATACCCGTGATTAAATGGTTAATTTTCATCCCCAGTGAAGTAAATTATTCTTAAATTATTCTCTAAATTCTTTCTTAGTTTTTTGTATTCTGTTTCTATGTAAGATTTTACTCATACCCAGCAGCTATGATCAAGATTGTTAAACTCAAGAGTTTAAATAAACTCGTGACAGAAATGTAAACTCGTATTATAAACTTGAATCATAAATTCATAAAAGTTTAGCTCTATTATAAATAGCCATTAAAATATAATTATAATTTAATTTAAATATATTAAAATATAAATTATTGAAATTACACTCATCATTATTGATAAACTATCATATATGAGATAAAAATTCTAAAATAAGGAAACTTATTTTGACATTTTTGTTTTCTTTTTTATTAATATTAGTTTTTGTATTTCATATTTTTTTTAAATCAGGTTATATAACTTTATAAACTGAATTATTCATAGTATATATTTAATTCGCTTAACGTAAAAAAAAATTGACACGTTTAACAAGTTTAACTAAATTTGTATTTATTCTAAATTTATAAATTAGTTGACACGATTTTATAAATTGAAAATATAAAAATGATAAACTTAAAGGTAAATTTGTGAGTTTAACCGAGTTATATTTAATCTGAGTTGATAATAAGTGACACGATTTTATAAGCTGAAAACGTAAAACATTAAATTCGTAGAATTAACTCAAGATTTGACAACTATAATTATAATAATTAAAGAACAAACAATAAAGAAAAAAAAAACTCACAATAGTTATTTTTGTCAGCTGTCACGAAGATGCACGAAAATATGTTAGCTCAATTAGATTAATGTCATATAAGGTCATTTACTTAATGCCTATTTTACTTATCTTGCGTATTAATGTATTTATACTTGACAAGTCATGGCGTAAAATTAATTGTATTAATGGATCTTGAATGTTTATAGTTCTCAGCCTATTTGAACTTATTTTTTGATTTAATTATTGTAAAAATGTTTATAACAATAGTAATAACTGGATATGGGTCTCATACATATCGCATAGAGTTTAAGAAAAAAAATTCAGATACACCTAGTACACCATGATCCATTATTCATCTAATAAAATTATACTAATTCAATCAATAAAATTATATGTGTCATTGTTTTTAATGACTTTATTTTTATAATAAAACATCTGTTTAATTTTTTATATTTTCTCTCTCTACTTATTAATATTTAAATTATTTATATTAAGTTAATATTCAATTTAAATTCTTAATTATAGATTCAGAGGCAATTTAAAATTCTAAACTTTTAAAAAGTATATTTTAATTTTAAATAATTAAAGTTAAAGCAATTTCATCCCCCCATTAAAATTCAACAAATGTTTGTTTGTTTTTTAAAAATCAAGGCTTAATATGCTATCTTCAACAAATTACACAATCTCTCTCTTTTACTCTCATCTGGTGAAAATCACACATTAGTTTTCATTTTAACAGACATTTGTTTATATTTAATGGTAGGGTGAAATTGTCTCAATTTTAATTGCTTATGATTCAAAATATATCTTTTAAAATTTAGGGTATAAATTATTCCTGAATCTATAATTTAAAGTTTAAATTAAATATTAACTCATTTATATTTAATATTATTTAAATGTGATATTTTTATCAGACCAATCAAAGATGACATATTACACTGGGTATACTTAAGAACTCTAAAAAACTGCCATTACTTTATTACATTGATATTAATACTTTATATAACTATGCAGTTCAAAAATGGGGAAAGAGGATACAAGATCTTCATTCCTTAAAAACATGGAACATAGTTATTATTAAATTTAGAATAAGATGGGAACATATGTATTAAAAAATATCTACTAATAATTCGATCCACAAGAAAACAATTTAATTCTAATTATATCTTCCATTTTCTGACAGCATTCATGTCTCTCACAAGACGCAAGATATAGGTTTTCATTAATTTTTTTCATGTTGCTTTGTACATAATAATTTCTCCAAATCATTCCATCAATAATTAATAAAGACAAAAAATCAACGAAATTTAAAAAAAAAAAACGAAAGACCGACAATTTACTCGCCCCTTAGCGTTGACCTTTAAAATTATTGAATATATTTGTGAATTCATAATTACAACAGTACGATTTTATATTAGTTTATAAGTAATTAACAAGTTAACTAAATATTATAATTTTGCATTTAGATATAGGTCCGTTTAGATTTTAACCAAATCCATACTTTGGATATATAAAAATTTATACAGGTTCATATTTTATTATAATTTTTTTATAATTTTAAATTTCTTCCACACTATAACTAATTATTTAACTGTTATTGCTAGTCTTTCACTTTCATTTACCATCTTTTGCTTTTATTGTTTTTTATTTAAATTTTTTAGGCGATCTAAATAAAGAATTTTTAATACATTAATTTTGAATGTAAAGTTTTAAATCTAAAATCTAATTTTAAATTTATTAATCCAAACATTAGGTGAGACCTGCTTAAATTAAGCTTCTCTCTCCTTTTTGCTTCCGGGTAATCATCAACAACCCTTTTTAAATTTTCTTCTGGCAAAAAAAAAAAAAGAATCAACAACCCTTTCTACAAAATTAGAATCTTGAGATTTAAAAATCAGTTGGAAATAGTCCCTTCCTTGTCACGTTTGAAGAGATCCCAAAAATGCTGGTAAACAATGTAGTTTACCTACTAGTTTGTGAATTGAAAACTCAGAGCAATGAATATAATATTGGTGTATGTCGTAATGTAATTGGAGACTTTTTTTTTTTTTTACGTTCAAGTCAACTTTTCTCATTGAACTTCTTTGCTCGTTAACAAGCATTTAACGGTCAAATCATTAGAAACATGGGCTTTATAACTAATTTTAATAATTTCCTCCCGGTTAATTTGCTTTATGTAGCTACAGATAGGCACCCTATTTTCTTTTGCTGTTGAAATGCCAATAATAGTTATCATGGGGTTGACACGTAATTTAAATTTTAAAATTTTAAAATGTACATTTTAAATTTAAATAATTAAAGTTAAATTAATTTTGCTCTCACAGTTAAATTTAAATAAACGTTCCTTAAATTAAAAATTAATGTATAATTTTTATTAAATGAGGGTAAGAGAAAGGGAAAAAATAAAATTTGATAAAATTGCATATTAAGTCTCAATTTTTAAAAAACTAACAACCGTTTGATAAAAGTTAATAGTAGGATAAAATAGTCACAATTTTAATTATTTAAAATTTAAAATGTATTTTTTAAATTTAAAGGACCTATAAATTTAAATCTTTTATTTTCTGTTCAAATGTTTGTTTCTTCAGTTTGTTCATATCCTTTGGTGTTTATTTACTGAAACCTTCGTATTCTCGTTTTCTATGCGGACAAATACCATGGCATTTGCAATTACTGCGAAGCAACCTTGGTGTTTTTTGGCTGAATTTTTTTTTTTCCCGTTTGTAGTGTTTTTTAATAATATTTATATTTTCATCAGGGAAAAAACTACAAGGTTAAGTTTATGGAATTTTAGAAAATCATATACTCTGTCTTAAATTATAAAATATTTTTAAATAAAATTTTACATTTCAATAAAACTCATTAAATATATTTTACAATTTACTTTTTCAAGACAAAAATATAAATTTTTAAAAATATTATTTATTTAATACTTCACTAACAAAAAAACATTAAAGAGAGAGAATATATAAAAAATGTAATGTTAGAAAATTATTGTTAGTAAAATTTTATTTTTATTAAAGTATTTTATATTTTAAAATATAAAATTTTTTAATAAAACGAAGAGAGTAATGATCAATTAAATGCTTTAATATGTCTTTCTCAGAATTCTCAATTAATCTATTCAAATAATGGATCTGTCTAGTGGAATTTTCAAAGATGTTTTGGCGGAAATTTCAGAACTCACTCTCCTCACTGACTCCTATTCTCAATATTCGATGTAAATGATGATTTCGATTTAAAAAAGGAGTACCGACTTCAAGAGCAGATTAAGGGCCTGCTTAAAATTATTTTTATTTTATTATTTTAAAAATTAATATTTTATAAAATATATTTTTAGAACAAAAGATAATAAAAATGGATGTTTTTCTCACCCTCCATTATTCTTCAAAATAATAATATCAGAGCATCCAAAAGATAGTTTTATTTTTTTATTTTTCAGAACAATATGTTTTTTTTATTCTCTAAAATACTTTTTAAAAATACATTATTAAATAAATATTTTATCTTGGAGAATAAAAAACTGTTCATAGATTGCCAAATAAGTCTTAAATTGTAAGTGTGGACATGGGCATCAATAAATATTTGAACTTAATTTTCTTGTATTTGTATATTGAATTTTGTTCAATTATATTTAGCAAAGATCAATAAAATAACCACATAAAAGGAATATCATAATTTCACCAAATAATTTAAATTATTAAGTGATAATTCCAAATACACTTAATCACACTAAAATTCATATTTTAAACATAAAAGCATGTTCCCCCTCTCATAATAATATCAATCCTTTAGATCCCTGTCCCCTCCTTTTTCTTTTATTTTCTAATTATATCATGAAACATTGAATCCTTGATCATTATCTATGTTTCACCTCATCCTCACAATTTGATCTGCAGTTTTCCTTTTATTTATTTATTTATCTTGACGCTAGATATTTTTGGCCATAAAGAACATCAAGATTATAATATTACATTTATTTTATTATCACCAAAAATTAAAAAGCATTGTTGTTAGTGAAAAAGGTTATTTCACCATTGGATGACTAAATTATTCAAACTGCTGTTGACCATGGTTTTTTGTCATCATAATCGCGTGTGTAATAACAATACTAAAGTGGCAATGGTAATAATAATATTTCTTCCACTTAAAAATATAAGTTATTTTAACCAAGACATATCTTGATAAATCTTTTAATTAATATAATTTTTTTATGTTTAATTTTATTTAATATAATATTTTATTTAGATGTGAATGATTTACTAGTTTATTTATTAAATATATTTTAAAAAGTTCATTAATTACCTGTCTAAAAATTAAAATTTCCTTATATTTAAAAATATTTAATTTAATAAAAAAATAAATAATTAAATTAAAATAGAGAAAGTAAAATTCCACTTGCCTACTCCAGACAGCGCAAAGTCATACGCAGAGCAGGGGGTCGTAAATGGATGACAGTGGACCGAGTAGTGGGATCCACGGCAAGGCAAGTGGGGAGGCCCACATCGTGGACTTGTCTCCTAATTAAAATAAGTTTTTTTTGACAGCTCATAATTGATTTCGCAATGTTTTCGTGAAAACCGTTACCGGTAACTGCCGGTGAAGCTGTGGCTCCTATTCCCACCAACCTTTTCCCCAATCCTACCGTTAGATCCCGTTTCCGGGTTTTCCATTTTTAATATAATTTTCATTTTTAATGTCCCATTCGGCCGGCTTAGCTGTCGTTTTGGATCCATTTTCTATGGGCTGACGTCACCATCTCCTTGCCTTTGTTCCCACTCTTCACGAAACTTCCTTCGACTTTCCCCTATTTCGAAACCCTAATTTCTTCCCTCTCTCCTTCTCACTGTTCTTTCAAATTCACCCTTATTAATTATTAATAATAACTATAAATCCCTTTCAATATTCCCTCCTCTATCTTCTTCTCATTTCTGTACTCGCAGAGAGAGGGAGATCGAGTATTTGCTCATCCAGGCACGCGCGGAAGCGAAGATAAGCGAAGGCAAGCGATAACTTGGGAGGGAAAAGCAGGGTTTGAATCGGGTTTCGGCGAGAGATTGAAACATCAAGGTGATATGGAGAGATTGGCGTCGGCGAAGGCCACGACGTCGTGTGGGTATGTGAGCTGGGAGGAGGTGTTTGTCTCGGGCGGCGAAAGCAAGGGAAGGAAGGAGGTGCGGTATTTTCTCAAAAGAAGAAATGGGAGCTCAGATCTGGCCGTGGTTGGGAGAGAAAAGAGCACGAGGCACATGTCTTATAACTATGCTGTTAGAGATGAGGTCCTTGCTTTCATTGGGTCATCGACATCTTCGTTATCGCTATTGAAGCTCAAATCACGCAGAGACGTTATTGATTGGTTGAATTCCATTGTTTCAGGTTCCTACGCCTCATCCCTTATCATTTTCTCAAAGTTTTCGTCGCCCGTTCCAAAGTCTAAAATTTCTGTTTCGAGTTTCGGGATTCTCATTCAAATTCTTATCTGGGGTTTCATTTGGTATTGGTATACGACCAATATCAATAAAGCTACGAAATTGGGATTGATTTCAATGTCTCCGAATGTTCTCGTACTGTCTTTGTGATTTTCTTTTGGCCGGCTGGTCGCTTTTAGCTGAAGGGTGTTTCATCCTTTTCTCCTTCTCATCCAGTTTTCATGTCTTGACCATAGTCTATTGTATCTTTATGCGATTCTATTTGCTGTTCGGGGCGGCGTGGTAGAACTCCTTGTAAAATTGAATTTCACTGGGGCTGTTCGCTATTCTCTCCCTACAAGGTTTTTCCGCCAGTTTTTGTATGGGTTATTTTGTCTGAGACATCTAAACCTTCGGTGGATGTCTGTCTGGTTGGGTACCTGCGTAGCGTTCCTTATCGCATGGGATTTCAAGCCTCTATGTCTGAAAGTACCTTTTTTTATAAAATTTTCGATCTTTTAAACCATAAAATTCTATCTCGCTTATTTTTGCAAAATTTTCTTGCGATATGTGTTGTATTATTTCTATTTACTGTGGTTTACTGTGCGTTGCCAAATCTGTGTTTTCTCTAAAATTTGCCAATTAATTTTTCAGATTCACAGCGCGAGGATGCGTCTGTCAGGGAACAAAATGGTGGCAGTAGACATGTCATGGAAACCTTGAAGGTATTTGATTACGCAAATCTACAATGATCCCCCTAGCATCTTCCTGTGAACTTCTTGCTGTATGTTGAACTCCTGGTTTTGTTATTTTTTCGCTTTCTCATTTTCTATTTCGGGTTTTCAGGATAATCAATTGCGCAAGTTGGGCCATTGTGCAAAAGAGTTCTCATGGTTAGGGTCTTCGTGGACCTGTAGGAAGCGAAGACAGCACTACAAATCATTTATATGGAATGGTTTAAAGATATCTGTGAGTATTCATGTTTTTTATTTGCGGTTTTTCCCCTTCCCTTGGCCTCACATAATATACAATCTGACTGTTATACTGCTTTTTTCATTTCCTTTGACTTGTCAAAACATTTTCAGGTTTATGATTTCGTATATGTTTTAGCAGAAGAAGATAAACGTCTCGTTGCCTACTTGGAAGACATGTATGAGGACTCCAGAGGCAATAAGATGGTTATGGTACGCTGGTTTCACAAAATTGATGAGGTTGGTAATTTTTTGCCTCACAGTTTTAGTGACAGAGAGATTTTCTTTTCTCTTTGTCTTCAAGATCTGAGCATCGAATGCATAGATGGATTGGCTACTGTACTCAGTCCCCAGCATTATGAAAAGTTTCAGAACGAAGCAAGACATACCATGTTGGAACCGTTTGTCTGCGACAATCAATTTGACAATGATGATGTTAAGCACTTTGATATAACTCAAGTTAAAGGTTACTGGAGACAGGAAATACTCAGATACATGTATACCCTTTCTGACGCAAAATCTAATGGAAGTTCTCAGCAGTCTGATGATAAAGTGGAAGTAGAGGAACTCCAGTTTACATCTGGGATGAGACCTAACAAGAGGTTGCGATGGGCAAAAGTTGATGGTGAAGGTGCTGCTATTGAAATGGGAACTCTGAATGATAGTCGAAATGAAACTAAAAGAAAAAATGGAAACGATTCCTTAAAACAAGTTCGCTTTACAGCTGGCAAAGAGACAAAAAAGAACACTTTACAGTATTTAGCTGTAGGTTCTCAGGTTGAGGTCCTCTCTCAAGACAGCGGTATTAGGGGCTGCTGGTTTAGAGCTTCTGTCATAAAGAAGCACCAAGATAAAGTGAAGGTGCAATATCAAGACATTCAGGATGCAGTTGATGAAGCTAGGAAGCTTGAGGTAACTTCCATGACCACTGACTTACTATAATTTTCTTAAGAACAATTGCGTGGTTGCTTTAAGCTTGAAATTTTTTTCTCATTGTTCTTTTGTCATTCAGGAATGGGTTTCAGCTTCCAGAATTGCAGCACAAGACCACTTGGATCTCCATTTGAATGGGCGTGCTAAGATGCGCCCGGCCCCTCAGTCTAGTCAGTGTAAGGTTTCTGGGATGGTTAATGTTGGTTCGGTTGTGGATGTCTGGTGGCATGATGGTTGGTGGGAAGGTATCGTTGTTCAGAAAGAGTCGGAAGCTAGGTGTCATGTTTATTTCCCAGGTACAGCAAACAATTCTTTCCTCTTGTTATCTCTTATCGATTTTCATAAATTTTTGTTCCCGGGGGCATCTTTATTAGTTTTGGTTCTATTCTGTGAACGTCTATTCATTGGTACCTCCTCTTTGCAGGAGAGAAGTCAGTGTCAATATTTGGATCTGGTGACTTGAGACCGGCCCAGGATTGGACAGGGAGTGGGTGGTTGCAAGTACGGGAAAGGCCTGACCTAGTTAGTTCTATATTATCCAGCTTAAAAACATCACAAGATCCCAGCAAATCAAATGCAGTTGCATCTGCCGGAGATGCCAGGCATTCAAAGCAAAGTGGGAATGATACTAACTTGAATTCTGAAAGTGACAGTAAATCAAGAAAGCCTGAGCTGGTTCCAGACCTTTCAAAGGACGATATACTTTCTCAGTTAAGATGGAAGTCATCTAGGAAGAGGGGACGCAGTAGCAGCACCAGATCAGGTCGAAACAGCTGCAGAAAGTCACCGGATTCCTCAGACCCCCAATCGTCTGACAGATATATGATCGCAGCATCCTTGAAAGTGGTCGATCATGACGACTTCAAATACGGCAGGGGTGATCAAGCTATTTTCAGCTCTTCAGTGGTGCCCTCTTTAACTAACTTGGTCATGTGTAGGTGACTTTTGTGAACTTTTATATATACACATTTATATACTAGGTTTGCTAGTCTCCTTGGTCTCCCCACTCTGTTTTCTCAAAAAGTACATACATAACATATACTCTCCCCTGCATCTTTTCGATGCATGCCTGCTCTTGACATGTTAGGTCAAGTTTTGTTATTTATTTTGGGCAATCTTTTGGCATCGAAGCTTCAGTTGATTTTGGTGCTTGTATGGAATGTGGAAGCCCGAGGGAGGCAAGGATGCTGCCTTAAAGTTTTGGCTGAAAGTTTTTAGGCGAAGTGCAATAACCGTGGTTGTCTCAGTGACTTAGCTTTTGTTTTGATATGCTGAAGTGGAATTTGTTACCTAACCATATATTTAATAATAAGAATAGAGAGATCGCCCCTTTTATTTAGCTTCTCTCCTTGTCTATTTGTGCTTTTAATTTCAGTTCTATATTTGTGCTTTCTAATTGAGTAATTGGTAGTCTTTTATCAAGATGTAGAATACAGTCAACAGTTGACTCTTTGTTTGCCAAAATCTCGGGCTAAACGAAAGCATGAGTGCGTCCTTTTAACCACAAGGACAAAGGATTTGTGAGCTGAATAAATAGGAGAGTATGACTCCGTCTTCTTGCTCAATTTTTTTTTGGGCAAGTATAAGCGGTATGCTCTGCCGGCAGTAAAGGATATTTCTCCATGTTGAGAGCAATGAGTAGATTTTTTTAAAATTAAATTGTTATGCATATAAGGGTTGAGATTTGAGCTTCTGATTGCGTGCTTAATGGTGAAAGTCTTTATTCAGGCTACTTTTAGTTGGTTTTTTAACTTGATTTTTTTAAAAAAATTATTAAATTTAAATCATCAAATCAAACTCAATTAAACAGTTCAAATCTAATAATACTTTTTTCATTACAGCGATGGAAAGCCAAAAGCTCCCACCCCCTAGGGGACATATATCTTAGTGATTGTTTGGATTTTGGTTTAAAATCAATTAATTGTATGAAAATTATGTTTTAGTAAAAATTACGTAAATACTTTTCTTATATGTTAAAATTAGTCATGAATTTAACACCGTGTTTTCTTAAAAATATTCAAATTTTACTACGCATACTACAATTAATTATGAATTTAAAATCATAAATTTTAAAAAATATTCAAATACCTCTTATTATTTCAAAATTAATTTTGAAACAGAAAAAAAGATTTGTAAAATAATTTATATAATTTTTGGATGAATTTTTCAAAATGTATAATTGAAAAATTGAATTGAAATGTAGTAGTAATAATTTATGAGATAATAATGGCTTTGAGTTTATAATTGATTGTGACATCTTTGAAGATGTCTAGATATTTTTAAAAAATCATGATTTTAAGTTTATAATTAATTTTAACATATATAATAGGTGTTTGCATTTTTTTTTTGAAAACATGATTTTAGATTCATAATTAATTTTAACTTATAAGATAGTAGATGTTTGGAATTTTCTTATATACCACATAATATAATCAATCATATTTCAAATCAATCATATTAATCAATTTTTTTATAATTAATTATATGAAATTCAAACATACTACTTTGGGTCTCTAATGCCATACTCTGATGTTTAGCATAAGTTGTAATGCCTCAGCATCTCAATCTTTTTTTTTTAATCATCAGATTTTACATAAAATGAAAAAAATTTGGTATCTTAATGAAATGGTTCGGTGCAATTTTGTATTTTTTTATAGAAAAATGCCTCAAAATTTTGTATTTTTTGTTTTTAAAAAATTGAAAAGGAAAAAGTTCATTACTTAAAGTTTAAAAACATGGGCAAGGCCAGTTTTAATTCAATTTATTATCACACGCGTCAGTTGAGAGATACTTAAAAATTAAAACAATTTATCAATTTGATGAGCTGTCAATCAATTTTAGAGACAAAGCGCTGCAAATAAGATCTCTTCAATAAATTGAAGGATTAAGATTAATACGATCGGAGAAGAGTTAGAAAGTATTTTATTTTATTTTTTCTTTTAAAACACGAATCTCTAATTTTGCGCTAGAATCATTGTTAACGCAAACATGCACTTGATTTGATATCTTAATTAAGTGAGAGCTATTCAGATCCCTTAATTACTTTAGAGGCAGTGAAAATTGGTAATTTTAGATTCATTCTCCGTATATCACATATTTTAATGTAAGATTATGCTCAGTCTAATTTTTCAAAAGAATCCCTGACCTTTATGAATTCATATTTTGAAGAAGTGTATTTTGTGTTCAAAAATTAGATTCATGTGTCCAGCTGGTTTTGATTATTAAAAATATTTTTTATTTGATCAAACATTCAAAAATATGAGTACAGTATTTGTATATTGTTATTAGTAACTGAAAATGACATGAATCATCTCAATGTAAACCAAAAGAAAAACCATGAATATATATTGAAAAATCAGTATCTATACCATCTATGTATCAATAAAAATTCCCATAAACCATATTATTTACTCCCTCCATTTAAAAATATAAAATATTTTTTAAAAAGTTGAATGTTAAAAAAATGTAAGGCATTTTTAGTCTTTCAAGGTATAATTATTTTTTTTAAAGTACTCCTATAATAATGATTTTATATTTATTATATGGTGTTTAATAAGAATAAATATAAAAAGACATGGTTAGTTAAAAAGTAAGTAACTATTTTATTAAGGAGTGAAATTTAATTAAAAATACTTTTTATTTTTAAACGTAAGAAATATAAGTCATGAATAATATAGAAATCCTTCTAGCTGAAAAACATAAGATAAACATGAAAATTAACAAAGACTTGTCAAATGTTTTCTTCCTAATTGGTTCATACAATATTCAACCAAAATTATAGAGACGAAGACACGTAAAGTCAACACAAGAGGCTCGGTATAGAGAGAGTAGTTAGTATTTGACCACTGATTACAATAAACCAAAGAAATTAAGGAGCCTTCATTTTTGACTTTTGTTCCTTCCAGAAGGCCCTATTCTTCTCCAGGTTGGATCCAATGCGTCTCATTATCACCTCTTTTGGCATCTTAAGTTCCTTCTTCTTCCTAAATCTTTCTCATCTTCTAGTGAATACATAGACTTAACCCACCCAGATTGTTAGAAAGGAGTAAAATGAAATAAAATAGATTGAAATAGTTAAAATAAAAATGAGGTAAATCACCTTTACTCTCATGATAAATATGATAATGCTCATTAATATATACTCCCTCCATTTTTATTTGTAAGAAAAAAAACTGTATCACACAAATTAATAAATTTATTTAATTATATTAATTGTGCCTGAAAATAAAAAAATTAAAAGTTTACAATAAATAATAAAATTATGAGGGATAATTTAAAAAGTTTGCAATAAATACTTATTGAAAAATGTGATTTTGTTTATATAAAAAAGAAGCTAAAATTGATAATTTTTCCTATAAATAAAAATAGAGAAAGTACTATAAATATGAGAATTATCACACCCTTCAAAATTTTATGAATTATAATTCATAATTTTGTAAATTAAATTACTTCTTTCTCTTATAAATGTATTTCCATATCTCCTTCGATAATTTTATTTTTACATTTATTTTTTCAATCGATTTCATTTCATTCTTTTTTAGTAATTAAATTGGACCTTAGAGATAAAAGGAGGGTTGGGGGGAGCTTTTTCTTCCCTAAATGATAACTAGTTTATCAATGTCCTGCATTTGGACATTTTGTGTTCTCTTGTGACAGGAGTTTACTGTGGATCACAAATTTCTGGTTTGAGTATACAGGAAACAGAGATGGTTTGGGATATTTATTAGTCTTTACCCTTTTATTAATTTTATATTTTATCCGATTTTGCATATAAAATAAATCTCCTTAAATCGATTTTCCCTCATTTCCCCATAATGCAAGTCAAGGTCAAGTTTCTTTTCTTAGATCTCAATACAACAATGTCATTTTGTTGAGAATAGATAAGAGTACGAGCCAATTAACAAAGTTGAGACCCATGGGAGTCCCACTCGGGTCTGTCTTGGGTGCTCATGATGATGGGATTTAAACTATGGATGGTCAAGATTTAACATTTTTAATTTATAATTATATTTATATTTTATAATTATTAAAATAAAAAATTATTAATGAAATTTTAATTTATAATTTCTAATTTTATTTTATGTTTATTAAAATAAAAATTTATTTATTTCATTAATAAATAGCTTATCATCAATTAGGACAGTGCAAATCTAATTTGAATAGTTCAATTTAATTTTAAAATTTTTATATATTGATTATTTAGATGTGCTCGGTACATTTCAAATTTAATATTAAAATTTTTTATAATTTTTTATTTGAAAAAATAAAATATTAAAAATAAATATATATAATATTTTAACTAGAATTTTTAAAAAAATATTTTTTAAAAAAATTATAAGTTAAAAATTTTAAATTTAGATTATACAAAATACATTAGATAACCAATATATAAAAAATTTTAATATTAAATTAGACATTTCAGATTAAATATAGACCATATTAATCATGAAAAGATTTATTAAAAATTTTCTTATAATTTTTATAAATTTTTAAGTATTTTAAAAAATATAAAATTAATTATTTAAATTTAAACTATCCAAATTAAAAAATTTGAATGGTCCATATTTCCTCACCCATGGTGCTCACCAAAGATAAATCCGTTCCACTCAGTGTATAATTTGAAGAACCCATTCTCACAAAGAGACAAGTAAATGCTTAGACTTTTGAGGATAAATTGAAGCTGCAATATCCTGCCTTGTAAAATTAACATCATTAATTAAATACATTGATTCTTATAAGAGTTAAGGGTCATTTTTACATACAATGTTAGATTTATGATCACCTTAAACTCAATTATAGATCAATTATATCTCTTAATATTAGAAATTTGTTATCTTGATATCATTGACATTAACTGGTCTCTTCTCTTCTAATGTGAGTCCTACATTTAAATTTTTTAATGTTTTTCATTATATATATTATATAGTAGGTCTCACATTTGAACTTTGTTAATATTTTTTATTTTATAATAAAAAATATTTTTATTTTTCATTACAAATATTTTTTATTTTAAAAATTCAAATGTGAAACCCACACGGAACAGGAGAATAATATAAAAACTATCAAGATAGAGAATTTTTAATATTGAATAATATTACCTCATAGTTGAGTTTAAAATGTTTTTAAACCCTTGAAGTAAAGCTGGAATGCAAAACTAACTTTGAACCCTTCTTATAATGCCGGATCTGAGAAGCAACCTCGGAGTGGAATAATTTCTTGTGTTGAAAAAGTCCCAATTTAACTCCACCAAGCACTTTGTGGGGCTATAATAATAGTAATAAAAAAAAGAACCATCCTTTTCAACTTAGGCACAGACCCTCTTTCACTTTACCAACTCTTCCTCATCCTCCTGAAGCTCCAAGAAGCAGTCATGGAGATGGGATTGCTCTATCAACGACACAGAAGCAACTAGCAAGCTGGCTAGCTGTTCATCGATCATTTTCTTGGTGATGGGGTTGAATTTGAAAGAACTTGCCATCTTAACAAAGTTATCATAAAGTGAGGCCTCTTTCAGGTCGTTGTGTACGGATTGGCTTTTTACAGGTATGGATTTTGACGATGGAGCTGCGAAGGAAGAATATGAAGTTGGTATAAAAATGTCAGATGGGTTTTCTATTTCTGGAGCTACCTTGGCTTCTATGGAGTCTCTGTCTCATCCAATAGTATGTTCTGTTTCTTGCTTCCTCTCTCTCTCTCTCTCTCTCTCTCTCTCGTGTGATGATCAGAGATTAATTGATTTGGAGGTTGAAGATGAAGATGATGATGGGTTTGGATTTTTGTCGTGAAATCAGGTTCAGAAGGTGGTTGTTTTTGCTGATATGCAATGTAAGAATTGCCAGAAGAGAGTTTCTGACATTATCACCAAAATGAACGGTATGTTCCTTTCCTTTAATTCGTGGGACGTTGCATTACTTTTCAGTTAACTGATTTTGGTTAATTGTGTTAGAGGATTAGTATTTTCAGATTTTGCATTAAACTTGTCTATGTCCACCTTCAGCAGCTTAACTTTTCTATGTACATATACTATGAAACTAGTTAAGGAATTTCCTGAAAATACCCTAACTCATCAATTTGTTTAATTTTTTTATTGGCAAAATATTATTTTTAACCCCTAACTTTGTTTGAGAACAACTCAGTTCTACTAATGATGTTAGGTTTAGTAGAAAGGACTAGTTCCCTCACAATATAATGAATCAAAATTTGAATTCTCATAAAGAAAGTTGTTTAAATTAGTGCTCGATATGCCTTAAATGAAATTGCACTAATACTCAATAAAAAAAAGAATAACTCAGTTCTAATAGTTTGTTGATTCAAAATAACTCAATTTTTATAATTTTTTTAACCTATTACAATCCATTCTTTATAATTGATTAGCTCAATAAATTATAAGAGATATGTTATACCATGTCAAAGTTCAAAATTAAATTGATACTTGAGAAAAAAATTAAAGAGTAAAAGTTACATTATAATTTTTTTGGTGAAACACTGAAACATCGGTTTTAATTTTATTAGAAAACCTTATAATCTTATATACTTAATATTATATGTTGAATATACTTAATTTTAATTAAATCAAGCTATGTTGATTCTTTATATATTATTTATTCTATGATGAAATCTTATTATTAATATTATTACCATGTTAAAATTCAGGTATTGTGATTCAATTGGATCAAAATACATTGAGCATATAAGGTGAAATACCTTGCCCTAATTTATTTGTTAAGTGACCATTTCAAAGAAACTTCTTTTTTTTTTTTTTGGAGTATTATGGGTAAGAATATCTTGAAACAGGCTAAAGAGGAAGAGAAGTAGGGAAGAGTTTAGACCATGTGATCCTTGATACTTGCCACCATTAAATAGGCTGGCAATGACAAAATGTTTTGGAATATATAAGCTGTTAATTTATGATTATCACTGTAATTATTACCTTTTGATTCAGATATTCTCTTGTCTTTTAACTCATTTTCCCAAATATGCCAAAAAGTTAAAAAAAAAAAAAAAGTTCCTTTGTCACCTTCTGATGACTTTGAGCCTTCTCTTAGTTTACAAGCTGGCTCAGCATCTTATTTGTTCTATAAAACCACAAGACAGAACCACTGCTGTCAAAAAGTTTGTTTTTATTCACTAAAGAAAGACCTTTTATTTTCTTTTTTTTCTTGAAAGAT
Organism: Prosopis cineraria; assembly: GCF_029017545.1. Lineage (NCBI taxonomy): Eukaryota > Viridiplantae > Streptophyta > Magnoliopsida > Fabales > Fabaceae > Prosopis > Prosopis cineraria. The sequence goes on along the minus strand of NW_026557139.1, from coordinate 8,544 downwards.
TTGGAGTTAGTTTTGTTAATTAGCTTTACCTCTGAGAATAATTAAAATTTTAATTATAAATTATTTCTTATAAATAGACTTAAAAGGTAGTAACTTATATCAATGATTAATTAACTTGCTAGCTATTTAAAAATGTAAACATGGATAACTGGATAAATTCTTTTTTTTTTTAAGCCAGGTTACATTGTAAATTTTTATTTTAATGTCTCAAAAATTTCCGAATGAAAGGATGTCATTTTGGGTTTGGCATGATTGATTACATTTCTATAGTTCAAATATTTTTCCAATTAAATTACAGTAACTAGCTTATAAATTTAAAAATAAGTTAAAACAATAGGTAGTGAGATCACAAACGATGTGAAAAATAATATATATATATATATATATATATACTTATTCCAAAAAGAAGAAGTATCTTAGGCATATGATTTTTTTTGTCTAAAAAAATATACCCCTTTTGCTAAAAAATATAAGATATTTTTTAAAAAATTAAATATTAAAAAATGTAAAGCATTTTTATTCTTTTAAGGTGAAATTATTATTCTTTTTTCAAAAATACCTCTATTAGTTAGTGATTTTATATTTATTGCAAGGTGTTTCATAGGGATAAATATGAAAAAATAATGTTAGTTAAAAAGTAAGTAATTACTTTATTGAGAGGTGAAATTCAGTTAAAAATATCTTATATTTTTGTAAATACCCAAGTTTGGTTGGTTTTGTGGCTTAGGGTGATTACATTTTTTTAATAATAATCTTGATAACATAAGCAATAAAAACTTTTTTTAAGAAGTCAACTAATATAAAAATTCAGTAGAGCTCAAGCATCTAAATTCTAAATCACTACTTCAATATTTTATTTTATTTTAAAAAAAAAAATTATACTCATGACTCCTAGGACGAGCATAGGATGGTCGTCTCTTAATTTCTATCAATCCATATTTTATATTATTTCATGCTTACTTTTTCCTGTATTTTCCATTTAATAGGTTCAAAATGAAAAACAATATACTTGTCAGCCTATTAATTTCTTGTTTTTTTAAAAATAAAGTCTTAACTTCAAAAACTATAGATAAAATATTTTAAATTTCAATAATTGAAATTAAATTTGAATAATCCAAATATCAATTTAAAAATGAACATGTAAACGACTTCTTGAAATAAGTACATAATGTGTGGACCCTTATAGCAATATATGATAGTGAAAATATTCATGTAGTTCATGATTATTAATAATTTGATGTTAGAAATTATGTTGATGAGACTAAGACAAGGCAAAAATGAATGAATTGGATCAGCAGAGACAGAATCATTGGAAGTGAACGTGTTGGAAAAGAAGGTGACTCTCACTTTTAGATTACCAACGATTGGTGAAGTGATGCAACAGCGCCAATTAGCTCCAATCACTCGCACTTCACTCCCTAAAGCTGCCCTCATCAAACGCTTATTTCGCTCTCTTCATATCCTTCACTGAGCAAGTCCTCGTGCCTTGTTCGGATTTGGATTCTCTCCATTGCTCAATTCTTAGAATAGGTAAATCCAATGACCATGTCTTTTCACATAAGCAATTTCAAGAATCAATTGATATTTTGTACTTAAATTTTCTTTCTATAGAATAAATGATTGTCCTTTTTCTTAAAATAATGTTTCTCTTCATGTAATATTTTTTTTCTCTTGTAGAAAAAATTAAACTGAACACTGGCATAATCACACAATGAGAAAAAGAGATTTGATGAGTTTTGATTACTTTCTTTTTTCTTTTTGGGTTTTTAATCCCATCAAATCGGCCCACAATCACGCTCCTAGTGGGGTTAGAATTTTGAGGTCTATATATGATTGGACCCAATGCTCTAATGATTGAGGAATCTTTTGTATACTCATATTTTTTTGCTTTTTTTTTAATTTAAAAATAATAAATAAGCATCTTGAAAAAAAATTAATGTCAAGTTAAGAATTTTAATATTAAAACAGAATAGAAGAAGTACTGAATTTGAAAACTGTAACTATGAAAAAATTTTAATTTAACATTAATTTTTTATGGGGGCCTTCTTGTCATTTCCCTTTTTTTTTTTTTTTACGTCTCAAATCTCGATATGTAACATTAGTTTCGGAATCTTCTGATTAAAGATCCTAATCAAGTCTCGTGCCTTTATTTAATTTGGCGCAACTTTGCTACATAGGTTTCTCAATTATTATTTTTTAATGCTTACAGCCAAATTGGATTGAATATTGAGTTTGGCTGCTTTGAATAACCTGACGCGGAGAACAATCATAAGTATTAAAGAATGGTAAGGAAACCTTTTTTTTTTTTTAATTCCTGAGTTGTCGTCCACTAATGTTTTCCAGCTACGTATTTGATACATGGAACATTAAGAAAGACAATTTGTTTGCCAGGCATTAAGAAAGACAATTGACGTTTTAAATTTTACTGCAACACTTAACAAGCATTATGCGATAGACCAAAAAATTTAACATGTTAAGTCTATGAATCGAGTTAGTTTTTCTTAATATAATAAATTAAAGTTTAAATTTTTATTAAAAAAAGTGATCGACATTTATCTTCTGTTTGGAATGATAGGAAAATATGAAAAAGATAAAAGTAGAAGAAAAAGATATTTTTCCCTCTTTTAACATAAAGTTTTTCATCTTTCCAAGAGAAAATTAAAGAGAAACAATGGTTAAAAATGTCGTTTTCCTCTATTTTCTTTCTATTTCAAACAAAACTTTAGTACACGTTGGTACATAAAAAAATATTCTCTAAAGATGAAATGGGAAATGTATTTTAAAAAAATTAATATATCTCTCATTTTTTTCCTAAAAAATATTTTTGTACCCTACCAAACTTTACATTGAATGCTCGGTGTCTTAAACAGGATTAATTACCTCAAATAGAGGACACATGCGCACGATCCAAAAAAAGAATCTTGGAGAACAAACTGTTTTTTAGCCCTACGAAACAAGCTCTGGAGAGAATCATGAATCAAGGGGTTATATATGCCAAGCTTTGGAAAATATAAGAGATGCTTTTACAAGCTGAGTTGGGTATAATTGATCAAACCATGTGCATGAAGGAAAACATGATTCCTTATATCAAGCTTTAGAATGAAGTGAAGGATCATGAAAAGACTTGCAAATAAACAACTTCCACTTGCTTAGTCTAACCGGAATCAGATTCAGATTCTAAACTGAAGAGAAATCATGAGATCGCATTTCTTTGGAATGAAACAATTCGAAACAACATTGTCATTCTCAAACTGTACAAAATTGCCTCTTCACGAGCCAAGCCTAAAAAAAATCAATGGTTCTGTCAAATCTAGCTTCATGGCAAGGGAGGGTTTTTGTTTCTATTTCTAGGATTGCCGTATGTGGGACTTTTATATATGGGATTGATGATTTGTGTTTGTGGTATATGTTTAATAGTTATATTGACAAACTCACGTCTTCTCCAATATCTGAGTCAGGCCTTTATTCCATTTTGTTGAAAGAGACGTTACTTTTAGGGCTGTATTAGTGAATGACATTCTATTCACATTATTTTTTGGATAAACATTCTATTTAGACTTTAGACTTAGTGGATCAAACAGCGCTCGATGAACCCTTATCTCTCTCCACCTAAAGAGAAATAGACTTGGATAAGATTCGAATAATACGTTTGCCTTTTCGCTTTGGTGTGTCCCGGAGCATATGTTTTCCCAAAATCAATGGGTCCAAAACATTTTAAAAGAATAGGGTTAAAGTCTATTACCTCTGTTAAAAAATATAAAATATTTTTTAAAAAGTTAAATATTTATAAAATATTTTTAATCTTTGAAGGTGTAATTATTATCTTTTTTTAACAAAATGTACCTATTGATAGTGACTTTATATTTATTATAGGGTATTTAATAGAGATAAATATGAAAAAATAGGATTAGTTTAAAAGTAGATAAATATTTTATTAGGAGGTGAGATTCAGTTAAAAATATCTTACATTTTAATACTTCATTTGCCATGCAGCCATGTAAAACCCTTGTAGTTTATTTGGTTTAAATTGTAAGAAATTTTTTTACTGTAGAATACTAATAAAATTTAGTTATTTATTTATCCTCATTAAATATTGATGATCTAGAGCACTTATGGCAATAAGAGTTTGAAGGCCAAACAACTAAAGACTTGTTAAAATAACTTTCAAAAGTACATTTAAATCATTCCCGGATAGTACTTTTGCCAAATTCAACATATATTTTGATCCTTCAAATATAATTTTACCAATATAAACTGAAAACCAAACATATACTAAAATTGATGAATATGGTTGTTCAATTTTTTGGATCTTGATTTATAGAGGATATTTTATTTGTGATATTGAAACTTAGATATTGGGCATGATTTAAGATGTCAATTAGAGGTGAAAATAAGCCAAAAGCTCTATTGGTAGTCCATGGTCTAGCCTAATTAGGGCCTAATCTATTTAAGAAAAGGCTAGGTTTAAGCTTACAATCTTTCCCATTTAAGCAGATAGGTCAATTCTATCAAGCCAAAATTGTTGGCTTATCAAGCCTGTCTGTTTATATTTTTATATTATATTTATATATAAATAAAATAATACACACACACATTTATATAAATATATATAATATGATACATATATTCTCTCCATTAAAAAATGTAAGGTATTTTTTTAAAAAATTAAATATTTAATAATGTAAAGCATTTTTAGTCTTTCAAAGTGTAATCATTGCCTTTTTTTTAAAAGTGCCTCTCTTGATAGATGACTTTATATTTATGGTAGAATGTTTGACGGGGGTAAATATAAAAATATAGGGTTAGTTTGAAAGTAGATAATCACTTTATTGGGGGTAAGATTCGGTTAAAAATGCCTTATATTTTTTAACAGAAAGAGTATATATATAAAAAATATAATTAATTTGATTTTTTAAAATTTTTATAAGTTGAAAATTAAACTAATAAATAAAACAAAACTTCAGTTTATGTTATATTAATTAACTACTATAGTAAATATGGGGCCAAAAAATAACTATTATTATAAATATAAGTAAATATTTTTCCTCCCCTATATAAATAAATAAATAAATATCCAATATTTTGTAATATAATTTAATTAAATTTTATTCAAAATATTAAAGTAAACAAACAAGATTGCATGAGCGTACAATTTAGGTTGTTTAAACTGTAGCCGGACTTGAGAAATTCTCAGATGAACCAAGTGCTTCACGTCATTCATGATTTATTCAATAAAAACATGTTATGTTGTATTAATTTAATCAAATAAAATTTTATATACCATTATTTTTAATGACTTTATTTGTTGAATAGAGTGTCTCTTTAATTTGTTAGCTTTTCTCTCTTTATCATTGTCGACAAGAGAATCAATTTACATTTATAGCCATCTAGCATGGGATGTTTTTATTGAAAAAATTATAAATAATGTAATACATCTGATCCATCCAAGAATTTCTCAACCTAATTTAGCCTTTTTAACAAAAAAGCCAAAATTAAACTTATAATTAAGTCTATTTACATAAATAGATCGGCCTTATTTTCATGTGTAATATCAATGGTAATTCTCATATGCTTTGGAATCTTTCTCATTAAATAAGAGTAGCCTTTTTATATTATAAATATACATTTCAAATAAAACCTATGCAATGATTCCATTTGTATGACGGGCATACTCTTAAACACTATTTCTATTACATTCTCTTTTTCCTTTTTATTTTCACTTCTTTTTCTTCTTAGTTTTAAAAAATCTCCAACGCATTAAACATGTATTAGATTTTGATTTTTCCTCATCTCGTGAAGGGTGAAATGGGATTTTTCTCCCTTAGTACAAACGAATTAGAGCCTTAATTTCATTATACTCTAACCAGACATGAAATATGATTTTTGCATAAAAAGTGTGAAGCTAGAAGAAAACAAGAAATCCATCTCATGCAAGGATCCATCCACTAATCCACTTTTTGAAAAATATATTATATATTGTCCAAATGTCTTACAGTTTTTGTAAAATTATACAGACAGTATTTTTTTTTTTTCGGGTGAGAATTTTGTTATTGAACTAGGAAGTAACATAATTTTAAATCAATCCCAAAAAATTGTGAAATTATACCGTAAGACCAATGGATTAAATTAGAATTATATTTTATACTGGAAAGACCAAAATACTCTTAGAATTTTTTTTTAAATAAAAATCCACCGTCGCCAAAGCTTCAACTATTGGATTGCCACCTCCGGCTGTCGAAGCTCCAATTGTCGTTGGCAGAAGTAATTCCTCAAAGGTGATGGCGTGCACAAAATTTAAACATGTAGCAAATACATGAATCTTACACAATATAGCGAATCAAAGTCATCTTACAAGGAACTAATTGAAAGGAATTGGCATAAATGAAAGTTGTTTTTGTCTCAATTAACTTATCCAATCAAAAAGTAAAATTTTAATTATATTGAAAATATGAATAAAATAAAATGAAGTCAAAGAATATATCCAAAATAAGATTAACAATTAAAGAGCACTCTAAAAATTATAGTCCCTTTTTATACTTTGTAATTCAATTTCTTCTAGGACTCATTTGTTTAAAATTAAAAAATAAGTAATTTTTAGTTAGTTTAGAGATTTTATAAAAAAATATTTATTTTATAGAGATTTTATAAAAAGCAAACATTATTTTATGTTTGGTTATAATAATAAAAAATAATTATTAGTTAGTTATTTTAAAATTTTATGATATTTTCCTTGATTTTGTTTTATAAAAATAATTTATTATTATATTATTTTAAAATTTTATGATATTTTCATGTATCCCGCCTCTTTAAAACACTCTCTTTCATCTACTACATTAGATTATTTCTAGAAGTTACTCAAAGTTAGATGTGGGAAAATGGAGGGCTCGACCCTTAAGGGCTCAAACCCTTGAGCTCATTTTCTCAAAAAATGATCAATTTTCAAGCTCAACTCTTATTTGAAGGGTTCAGTGCCAGCCCATAAGCCCATTTTATTTTTAAAAAAATTAAAAAATATATAAATTTAATAAATAAATAAATACAAATAAAGATATATAATCTTAATCAAGTTTTAAAATGAGATTGAAATCTTCAATCCAGATCAATCTTATCAAATCTGATAAATACAAAAATTTATATATCATAGAGTACAACATTAATCAAAACCAAGAAATAAATCTTACAAAATAATCATATTTAAGAAATTAATAAAAAAATTTGTCAATATTGTGTTAAAATAAATGGCAAAAGAACCAACATTAATTATTTTAACACATAATACTTGAAAAATCATTGATCTTTTGGGGACTAGGGCTTAAAGGGCTGTCTAGCTTGAGTTTTTTTTTTTAAAAGCCTATCAAGACTGAGCCTAGAAGCCCAGTTTTCGTAAAAAATCACTATTTTTCAAGCCTAAACCCTTATTTAAATCGGTCCTTCAAGTTCAACTCTTATTCCTAATTTTATTTAAAGGAGCTTCTTAAAATAATCAAAAATCTATTTTTTTCAAATTCTGATTATTTTAAAGTTTAAACAAACATAATAAAAACTCACAAAATAATTTTTTTTTTTCAAAAAATAAGTAATTTTTTTCATGAAATAAGCTAAAAAAGACTCCTAATTATCGCAATTTAATTTAGCTTTAAAATTAAGGCTCTAATTTAGATTATGTATCCGTCGATTACAAAATCCATAATCTAACTAACCATGATATCTCAAGCAATTCTTGATCTAATTATGCACAAGTTTTAAATAATTACCCAAGGCTAAAAAGTATATGTCTATTTCAAGCACAAATTAGATTAATTCCAATTTAAAGTTGCTTAATAAATGGTCTATTTGAAATTCTCTTTTGTCAAAGGTGAATTTTAAGATCCAAATACATACTAGAGTAGGTCACTCAATAGCATTAGAACAAATTAAAATTATATTAAGCATTGAATCATCAATCAAAATCAATAACCAAAAAGAAATCTACTAACAAAGCATCTAAGGTTCATATGATCCTTGAGGAAAGAAATAAATTAGCCACATATGGTTCTAAATATGCATAAAAGTTTAGAACAACACAAAATTAGATGCATAGAGTGGAAGAAAGAAGAGAATTAGAAAAATCCTCTCAAAAAGCTCCATGATGACTCTTCAAACTTTAATATAGCCTTCGAACACTTGGTTGACGCTCTAAAATCACCTTCTAGCCTTTAGGTATATATTACTCTTCTTTTAGGGCTAATAGGGGTTATTTATAATATTTTTAAGCCCTCTTGAGCTTAAACTTCGGTTAGACACTATTGTAAGAGTGACTTTTACCACAGTTATTTTAACCTTTTAACGTCAATCATTAAAGGAAAAATAATAAAGAGGAAAGTGAAAGCCAATGTGGAAAGTAAAAAAAAATAATTGAAGAAATAATTGATTTTTTTTTCAAAAAATAGACTTTAACAACAGTTTTCAGTTTTCATAACTATTGTTAAAAATTCATTCATTTGAAAAAAAAATTATTTTTTTCTATACATCCAGAAGTTATAATCTGTAAATTGTATAGATCAT
>NW_026557138.1:0-27583 GCF_029017545.1 Prosopis cineraria | reverse complement strand
TGGCCCAACATCTTGCAGTGAAATTTTAAATTATGGGGGTTTGATTTAAAAATATGTTTAAATTCAAAGTCCTTAGATGAAATTCTCCCAATGTTAAAACTTGAAAAAAGTGAGAACCTCTCGTGAAACTAACTTATTTACAAATAAGTTTTTATAAAATTTAAAAAACCATAATCAAATCGTTTGAGACTTAAGTGTAATTTAAATTAGAGTGTAAAGATAATATTATTCTTACTTATTAGTTTACAAAGATGCCCCTCCCTCAATTAAACATCAATATGTGAAGTTATAATTATAAAATATTAAAATGATAGTTATAAATTACTAATGAGGTAATTATAAATAATTAATATTAAACCTCGTTAGAAACCCATGATTAGTTTAATTATTAGACCTATAAAGTTATAGTTAAAATATTGAAGTGATAATTATAAATGACTATTAAGATAGTCATATACAATTATTAATATATTGTAATACGTGATTAATATAATTATTAGATACGTAAAATTATAGTTTATAAAAAGTTAAAGTTATAGTTTAAAATATCGAAGCGATAATTATAAATGATTAATATACAGTTGTATACAATTAATATTAAACTTGTAATGCATAATTAGTATAACTATTGAATATGTAAAATTACATTGAAAAATTTGAAGTTATAGCTATAAAATTATTATCTTTACATTTTAATTTTAAATTATATTTAGATTTTAAAAAACTTGATTGTGGTTTTAATTTTATAAGATTTATTTGTAAAAAATCCACTTTTACAGCGCCTATACATAAATTTTTTCAAAAAAAAATCATGTTCTTAGATGGAATCAAATTTCTTGAGTTAGCTTTTTCAATATTAAACTTATATATTTTCAGCATTGATCTTTCACATTTTCAATGCTTATTAATTTTAATGTTCAGATTTTCAATTTTCATCTTTGATTTTTCAATACTTATCTTCAATTCTTTTTAACATTGAAAGTATGAATATTGGAAATATCTAAAAGGACTATTAAAAAATTAAGTGCTAAAAATATGATAGATGAATATTGGAAAAAAAACTTAATTTTTTTCGTTCCAACAAAAATTGGGTTCTTTTTTCAAAATTTTAAAAAATCATGCAGCCACACACAGCCCCAAGCCCCCAACTCATCATGTCATTCTGAGCAATACTGTGCTTCTCTTCACATCTTCGCATGTACGTAGAGACTTACTCTCAATTTTCTAGCTGGAAGCGGGTTTGTGGTTTTGACCTTTCCTTGTTTTGCTTCACAGCATGACCGACATTCTAGAATCATAGCAACGGACCTACCCTTCAATTCAATGAAATTCACTTCTATAGGTTTCAATGCCTCTCCAAGTGCGCAATTAGAAACGACGCTTAGCTTTCGCTTTTCCGGTGGTGCACTGGATATGGACTCCTTCAAAGTCTATCATTGATTGGTTTAACATTAATAACTATTCTGTCACACCAGAAATATTCATCGTTTTTCTTCATCATATGTGGTTGTGTCCTTCTTTTCTTCTTCGTCTCCTTAGTAGCTACGTGTATCGTATGACAATTAATGCAAGCATTATAATGTATCCACATGCCGCATTTAATGCAAAATGAGTTGCGCTCAGAAGATGACGCTTGGGAGGCACATGATTCTGTCTGTTTGCCTTGGGGCTCTCGGGCGCTAGTTTCATTTTTCTTTCGGCCAAGAACCACAGATTGTTCAATTTTAAAACAGATGGTGATATACAGATAATGTATTTTATCACACACATATTTTTAAATGAAAATCACATATCTGATCTCCCAAGTTTGCTGGCGTTGTGAGGGAGTAGTACGTACCAGCTACGACTAACAATCATGAGTTTACACAAAAAGAATCGTACTCTTATGTCACAACACAATAACTCTCGAGTTGTTTCCAGAACCTTTGCGTTAAAAAGCTTGCCATCACATGAAATGATAGCAAGCTTCTCGATGATGCTATTCACCAAGCGAAGTCGCAATAATTACACAAGTTACGTTGGCGTTCGTTTTACACCTAAAAAAAAATACTTCTTTTGCGTAAATCTGTGGCACAGGTGTGGTATCTATTATCTATCGTCACAGATATACAGGCGCAGAAGAGCAGTATTTATTAACGGAATGGTCCCGGCCATGTTCAGAACAAAATGCAAGAAAATTAGAGTTACTAGCTATTACTTTTAATTTATACTTTTGGGTTTGCCATAACGGGACTCATGGGGATCTCAGGTTTCTTCCCATTCATTTACAGTTATCCCTTTACAGTATGGAAACCAGTTGCATTGCCAATTTGCCATGGACAAGACTCTGTAACTATTAGACCTGAAAAAAACAAGTGAACCAGAAGATGTTAGCATCCCATGTGCATTTATGGCCAATCAGTTCTTACAGACTGCTGTGAGAATGAGGGGATGAGGAAGAGAGGAATAAAAAAGGGGTCCAGATGTGGGCATCCACTAGTATCTTGTGATGCAATACTTTCTTGCTGGACGGCTCAATGCATTTTTTATTAAAATTTTTTTTCCAAAACATTATAAAGTATATATTATTCTAATACAAATGGTGAAAATACAACTCGCTTAATTTAGATCAACACCAGTCTAATAATCAGACTTAAAAAAACTTATACCAGCTTATATGGGCTATCCTAGATTGAAACTTGAAATAGTTTTGAAACATGGTTTTTAATTCTTCTTGAAATTGTTCCTGCCCTATTTATAGCACTACTGAACGATACGTTAATTTTAATCCTATTTATAAAAAATTTGATTTATTTTTTTATCCTTATTAAATTATAAATTTTTAATTTTAAAATAAAGTTAATAAATTTTTAAATTTTTTTAATTTTAATAAAATATGTTAAAAATAATTTATAAATAGAATGAGTGGAAGTAATAATTGAAGTCCTTGTCAACAAGAAATCACGTTTGTCATTGTTGTCACGGGTCATTTTCAAAAAATTAAATCAATCAGACAGATGCGGGACAAACTTATACGTTCATAATAAATTGTTGTTTTCAATCGTCAATTCTAAACTGCTCAAAAAATTTGTGAGATCAGCTAGTGTAATCAGAAACTAGCCCGCACTTATATACCTTTGACGATGAGTATTTAGATAGACACTTACTATGACGGTTCTCCCGGCCGGCAGGCCGGCCCCCGTTTACGCCGAAGCAATCTAATGGTCAAGGTTTTGGTGGTACTATTACTATTAAAAAAATACAAATTCACGAAAAAATTTAATAAAAGATCATCTATTTTTTTTAAATATCAAATTAGTGAGAAAATTAGTGAGGAGTGTTGATTTTATAGTTCAACTTAAAATTAACGAGAAAAATAATGAGAAACTGTCAATCTCTTTTAAAATAAGATAATTAGCAAGAAAAATAGCGAGAAATTATCAATTTCCCTCTAAAATAAGATAATTAGTAAAAGATTCTAACATTAGCTAATTACTACAAAAAAATTTAACTTTTAGCAATAACTTTTAATATATTTAATTATTTTCATTTAAAAATAAAAATTAAATAAAATATTTATAATAAAATTATTTAATATTTTTTATTTTAAGTTGATTTTTATTAATAAAATAATATTTTATTAAAAATAAAATATAAAGAATAATTTAAATAAAATATAAATATTTTTAATATATTAATAATTGAAAATAAAATTTAATATGTGTCCGTGTATTTTTATAATACATTATTTGATATATTTATGTAGCTAAATAATATATATTTAATTTCTTATATAATGACTGTAGGTGCTTTTCAATTTAACTGATAAAGAAGGAGAGTATAAGACTTAAAAGATAGAAGGTCAAGGGTTTAAATTTTTATTTTGGCTTAAACATAATGAATATGTAATATGATAAAGAGCAAGTGACATGGTGATGGACAATGACATACCATGAGTTATCGCATATGTGGTGAGTAATGGGGCATGAGATGGTGGGTGATATATCAGTTGATGAAGTATGAGGTTATTGGCGACATATCACAAGTTGAATCACATGTGATAGGTGATATGATATAATTATTTTTAAATATAAGTATATTTAGCAACGGATTAGCTAGAGACTAATTAGTGGCTGAGCTAAAATTTGAAATCAGAGGGTACAATATTTTTTTAGAATAAATAATTATATACAAATTGTACACGCACACGACTAAAGATTTGATACATATTATATTAATCACAATTTATTATGATTGAAGATTTGATACATTACAGCAAGAAAATAAAAGATTTCATATGTAAATCTTAGATGAATATTATTACTTTCACAATAACAATATTCCCTTATATTTTAAATAAACATACTATATAAAAGTAAAACAAGTTAGTATTGAGACCTAAAATAACAATGTGCAAATGCTGGTGGATGAAAAGAAAGAACAAGTCAATATTATTAGTTTAAATAATGGTTATTTATTATTCAATATTGAGATGTTCAAAAGAGGGTGCAAATTAAAGAAAAAATGGGGGCATGAGATGAAGATTAATAACAACTAATTCCTTATTAAAATTATCAAATTTTAAATAGTATTAATGAAGAATTAGTGAGGGATGTGGCTTTTGTTAAAAATTAGTAGGGCTAAATTTTTTACTAATTAGAGAAAAAAATATGATCCCTCGTTAAATTTAACAAATCCTTTTTATATTATGAATTTAATGAGAAAAATGACATTTAATGAGAGATTTGTCTCATATAAAATTTTATTTTTCTGATATAGTTTTGCATAAACAGTAGCTTGGCCAAAAGAAAAACATTTAAGTAGAGTTTACCATCTCTGAAACTTCTACGTATGCGCGACTGCTTGATTTGCCTGCGTGAGTTATTTTTACAGGGAATGAATATTGTCCGTGGAAACTTCTTTTTTTTTTTTTTTGGACCAAAGTATTGTCCATTGAAACTTACAGCATAGAAGAACACGAATTAAAATAAAGGAACTCAATTAACTTGCTTAGTCTCGTAACTTAAAACCGGACGGGACTCGGGAGAGATGCAAATTTAACAGAGACGCGTAACGTATATGCAATAGATCAATAGAATAATATAATAATGTTAGTAGTGATATCATATACAGTTGTAGGCATTTAGCAGACTGAAGGATTGAAATCTCTGTCCCGGGTTTGATTTATGCAAAAGTAAGACTAGATGATGAGCTAATTGAGTCCTATAAGCGAGCTCAACAAAAAGTCCGGAGTCCTAATGAAGCGACACGGAACTGACGAGCAGTCCAGAAACGATTGGCATCTGCAACAACTGAAGATGTATAATGTTATTGCATGCCACCACTAACATATTCCTGGCAAAGCAACCTCGTCTAGAAGCCATTTCTCAAGAAAAGAAAATTGCAATTCTGCACCACACTCCGGCTTGCTTTCATCTTGGAAAAGAGTGGTTGGTTCAGGGTCAGGAGACAGAGATTGCGAGAACTCAGAATTCGAAGAATCCAAAGACTCCAACCCGAACAATGACTCAAACGCCTCGCATGATTCAAAGCTGCTTCCCTTGTTGGATTCGTCACTTGGGGCTTCTTTGCTACAAGTAGCCAAGTTTCCGGCGGAGTAATTCTGAGTCATGGTCGAGTTACCGCGAGAGTGAGTTTTCTTTGGTGGATTTTTCTTCCATTCCTTCAGCAAACGAGCTATGTTTTCAGCGGTCGACGCATAGCATAAGGATGGGGTTGGTTTTGCAGAAGCGAGAGAGGAGGAGCCAATATCAGAGGGGTAGGATTGAAATGCGCCACAAGGCTTATGCGGTGACAGTGCCTCGCGAAGAGCTCTCTTAGCCGTTTGGATGTCAGTTTGGAGCCTTCTTTCCCACTGTCCTCTAGGCATTGCTTGCGAAGCCGAAAACCCATCGCTTGTGCCGTCTCCTTCGAGAGCCATCTGCATTTTCCTAAGCTTCTTCTTCAAGTGGGTGTTCCAATAGTTTTTTATGTCGTTATCTGTTCTCTGCGGAAGGTACGAAGCTATCGCAGCCCATCTGCACCACAGTCAATAGTATGCCTCCAGTTCAGCATGTGTCTCTCTTAACATAAAACACTAGATAGTAATATCTCTGACTCCAAAGTTTAGATGGATTACCTATTGCCCAGAAGAGCTTGAAGATGGATGATCATCTTCTCTTCTTGGTCGGTGAAATTGCCGCGCTTAATTCCTGGCCTCAGATAATTAGTCCATCTAAGTCTGCAACTCTTGCTGCACCGCGACAACCCTGAAAAGCAAAGAAAGGAGGAAAATAATTTAGAGGAAGGTCTCCAAAGTGAAATTTAATCAAACGAGGGAAGGTGAAAAAACATCTCATTGAGATAAAACAAAAAGAGCGTAGCAATAAACCTACCTGTATTGGCGGGAACAGCCTTCCAATTTCCAGGGCCATGCTGCTGAATGTAGGAGACCAACAAGATGTCTTCTTCAGGCGTCCAAGGTCCTTTCTTGACGCCTTCCTTATCACAACAAGGCGGCCTTCCCATATCTGCTTGCGAGTCTTAATGTTTCTTCAATTCCCTTTGATGTGGTTTCCCTCCTGCTCGATGAGTGCTTTATGCCGAGCCAAGCGTGCAACGCAAAGTGAAAGAAATGGTTGGCGACTTGGCGTGAATATATAGACAAGCCAGAGGGGTGTTTGGGAAGACGCTGACTTGAACGAGAGTGAAGAGGGGAGGCCAAAGAGTCAAAAGTCACCGGAAGAGCATTAAATGCAACGAGGCGTGGACAAAGTCAGCTCGTTGCTCTCAAAACCGCGTGGGCATTCAATGACACTGCGCTGGGAAAAAGCTCTATTATCTGCTTTGAATGCCTATAAAAAGTCTAATCCCCAGCGGCCATTAATGGGATTAAGTGAGATAAAGCTGTAGTCCAGCAAATCCGCAGTTGCCTCAGTACTTCACTTTATTGTTTGCCTGTCATTTCTTTTTAAAACCGTCTAATTTGATCGGCGGAGTGGGAGTAATGCTGCTTCTGGAAAGCGACGGCAATGGGAGACGTATTAGTTCACTTTGTTTACTGATGTAAGTTATCGATGAGTAGGTTGATTAGAGAGAAACAGTATTGTTGAGGAAGAAGAGGGTGGTAACGGAGAGATTGGAGAGCTGAAGCAGAGTGGAGACAAAGAATAAATGCGAGGCAGGCGAGATGAATGTATCTTCATGTTCAATTATGGGGGAGGCAGGCGGTGATTGGAAGCAATGGGACCCAACTTGAGTTTCAGTTTGAAAAGGAATGCATCCTGACATCTGCAGCCGATTACTTATTATAAGTAAAATGAGCCACCTCGCTCCCTGCCCATTGCCCGTTGGCTTCTGCCTTTGACATTTTTATCTCTCTCTGACCTAACCTGTCTCCCAAAAATCTTTCAAGATCCTCGTTCCATTGATGATGAATTTTTTTTTTTTAATGTTGTAGTATGAATGGAAAATTTCGATCTAAACAGCTTGATCAAGATTATTAAACTTGTAAATTTAATCAAACTCATAGCAGAGATATAAACTTAAAACATCAACTCAGATAATAAATTTATAAAAATTTATCTTTATTAATAAATAGTTTTTGAAAGCATTAATTAAATAATTAAAATATAAAATATAATTGTAATTTAATTTAAATATATTTTAAATGTAAATTATTAAAATTAAATCTATCTACATTTATATATTATTATACTTAATATAGAAATTTCAAAATATGATAACTTATTTTTCATATTTTTTGTTTTCTTTTTTTATTAATATTAATTTTTGGTTTTTTTTCATTTTATTTTTCATTAAACCAAATCCCACTGCTTCTATGAATCCACTTTTACATAGTATATATCTATCTTGCTCAACAAATTTATGAGTAAATTAATACAATTTTATAAGCTAAAAACATAAAAATAATAAATTTGAAGAGTGGACTCGTGAGTTTAACTGAGTTTATTTTAATTTAAATTTATGAGTGAATTGACATGATTTTATAAATTAGAAACATAAAAATGATAAACTCGTAGAGCCAATTCAAGAGTTTGACAATAATGCTTTTGATCAAATATAATAAAAAATAAACAGGGATAATGAAATGAGATTAAAATGTTAAGTAAAATAACAAAATTAATCTTTTCTTAGATAATAAAAAAAAAAGACCTCTCTTTCTTATTCTCTCCCATGGAAGAGTCTTTAACGCAACCAACGCCCCACAGGATCTCATATTCCTCCCCTCAATCCCTCGTACATGGACAGTGATTCCAATTCTCCGAATTCTAATGGATTTGCGTAGTTTAGTTTCAATTAATATGATTTGGGCTAGCTCCCTCTCAAATGTTCACTTTCACGCTCAAGTGGCTAATTAAAATGAGTAACTTTACTATCGTGAATTTATAACTTTTTTTATCATGACAATAACATCAAAAATAAAATTAAATAAATTTATATATACAAACAACTCATGTAAGAAAATTAATCATTTTAATGTGAGAAATGAATGATTTCGATCTAAAAAATTTATAACTTTTTTTACCATAATAAAAAATTTAAATAAAATTAAGTGAAGCTATGAGCACAAATAAATCCTATAGAAAAATTAATCATTTCAATATAGGAATTGAACAATTTCAATATGAGGAACTTACAACTCTTTTTGTCATGATAATATCATTAAAAATAAAATTAAATGAAACTATATGCATAAACAATTATTATAGGAAAACCAACTACTTTAATATGAGAAATGAACAATTTCAATATGAAGAAATTGTAACTCTTTTATTATGACAACATCAATTAAAAAAAATCAAATAAAGTTATGCATATCAGTAATTACTCTTATAAGAAAATTTATCACTTTAGTATGGAAAATGAATGGCTCTTAAATGAAAATTGCAAGTTTTTTCTAATATATATGCTCAAGCCACTCCCTTAAAAATAAGGCATGCTAGTTAAATGAACAATCGCAATATGTGAAATTAGCAATTGGGGTAGGAAAAATGAATAGCTTTAGTTTGAAAAATAAACAACTCGTGCGCAGCTTTGGAAATTAATAACTTATATTGATGAACTATCATTTACATTATCATCAAATAATTTTATCCTGATACTTTATCCAATTTATTGACAAGTACCCACATTAGAACTTTTTCTATAGAAACGGATCACTTTACACAAGGTATCTCATACTAAGAAATGCTATTACAAAGATCTACCCATATCAGTAAATCCTATTTACGAAAAAACAACCCATACCAATGAACATTTCACAAGAAGCAACCCCTGCAAAAAAACTAAATGGGTTGCAGGCTTTGAATGCTTGCACTTGGTGGCATACTTTTTAAGGGAGAAGGTGTGTTTTGTTGCCACCAATTAGGTATGAAAAAATAATAATAATAAATGATGAGGACAAAGAAGATTAAAACCCTATATTATTCATGACTAAAATAAAATAAACCAACCAATCAGGTATTATATCTAGAATAGGAAAAAGTATCAATACAATTTGAATAAAATAAATTAATTCAGAACTTTACTCAATGCATGCATCCTCCCTTTTTCTTCGGGGGAAAAAAAAAAGCTAAATTCGATATGAATTTTTCTACTTTATTTGATAATCAGGGGCCATACCTTTTCAATACCAGCGTGAGAAGATGCTCCGGCTCGTATTTATAAATAAGATATTTAAAATTTTTTATATATTTTAAGAAAAGTTATTTTATTACCTTATTTAATCTTCTATTATGATTTCATTCAGGGAAAATTACACCTAAGTCTCATAAGAAATTTAATAATCAAGAAGTCCTATAAAATATACAAAATAGTCCCAAATTTTAAATTTTGCGTATTTAATATTTGACAATGGACATTTGCAACTGGGTAATGGGTAATTTGTAAATGTATATTGTCAAGTTATAAATGCATATGATTTGAAATTTATGACTATTTTATACATTTTATGGGATCTCTTGCTAATTAAATTTCTTTTGTGGGAATTAAGTATAATTTTCCCTTTTTTTAATTAAAGGAAGAAAATTTTTTTATTTGTGCTAATGTATTTTCAAGGTAGGGAGTAAAATGAAAAAACTATTTCATATTTTTAATTTGATACCTTATAATTAAGACAATGAATGCAGTCGGGTCTGGCAGGGCATTGCCTAACCTAAATGCCAGGGCCGGTGCTTAGTTTAGATTAGCTTAGTGCTCAAATTTTCGGGTGAGAATTTGGCTCAACTCTAAAGATTTTTTTTTAAATGCAAAAACTAAGTTTATCCTCAAAAAAATATCATTTCTAAGAGTTAAAATAATTTCTCATGTAACTAATATCAAGATTAAAATTAATTATTTTTAAAATTATATAAGCTTTATAATTACCACTTCTTTACATAATATCAAGTAAAAAATAAATTTAAATTTTGAAAGAGGCTAAAAAATTTAAACAATAAATGATGTCCATAAAAATCATAAAAATAATATAATACACCATAAATTTTAAAAAATATTGAAAAATTATTTACAAGAAAAAGAATAAAAAAATATACTCCTTGTTGTCTAAAATATAAGCATTTTTCTCAACTAATCTTGATTCAAAATGTAAACAACCTAATGCATGTAAAAATATTTTTCCTCATCAATTAAAATTAGTGTGAATAGTAGGATTTACAAAAAAAAAATTGGTATAAATAATAATGGCTCTCGTCATTTAAACACATAGGCAAAAGTTCAAATTTCTATCTTTATATATATATAGTAATTTAGTTGGAGACGTTTACTCTCTCCCTTCCATACCTTGTGAGAGATAATCTCAATTGTCGACCAAGTCTATCCCTTATGCTATCAACAAGTAAAAAATAATCTCATTTTACCTTTTGTATTTATTAATATAAATTTTTTTATATAAATTTATCTATCACTCAACATGAAGTGTATTAATAATTAAGATTAAAAATAAAAATAAAAAAGGCATTATATATTTTTCTATGAGAATAATAACTTTATTGGTTTTTAATTTTTTTTAAAAAAAATTGCTTATGTTTTGAATGAGAGTGGCCACTATTTTATAATAGGCAAGATAACGCAGAGTTCCCTCAACCTGTTCAAATTGAGGGATCAATAAAAATTTTTTGTATGTAATTTTAAGGTCTTTATTATACTTTTTGATCTTTTAATATTTTTTAAAATTAATTTTTAATTAAATAATTATTAAAATTAATTTTTATTAATGATATAAGTTAGATTGTGTTATTTTTAAAAATTTAAAAAAATAATAAATAAATTTAAAATTTATGGTACTGTTAGATGTAAAATTTAGAGTAATTTATTCATACAATCAAGAAAAAACAAAAAACACACACAATTCAAGGCAAAACTGCATCGCCACTGCCGGCGTTGACCGTTGAATGTCGGTGGGTTTTATCTTCTGCGCAGGGCAATGGTTATAAATGACGTCATGGTTCGAGGACATGCTTTAATATTGAAAAAACATAATCACTAACACCTATAATTTTATTTTTAATTTTTATAATTTTTTCAGTAAAATTAAAAATATTAAAAAAATTAAAATTATGAGAATTTAAAAGACAAACATCATTCAATTTTTTTAAATTATAAGAATTAAAAAATTAGAGGTAATAAAATAAAATTTACTATTAAAGATTATTTTTTTCCTTTAATATTTCACTGCACTTGTGCACTTTCACAAGTTACAACGTCCTTCCTCCCTTTTAAATTAGAAGGTTAAACGCTTCTCCTCTTCAATATATAAACATTTTACTTTAATTAATTTTAATTCAAAATATAAAAAATTTAATTTTTAATTAATTTTGACTTAAAATACAAGTAATTTAATATATAAATTTTTTTTATTTTTACTAATCTAGATATTTGCATGAATGTATCTCACCCATCATAGAGCATGTAATTGAGGCTAAGAGTTAAAAAAAACAATATACCCCCTTTGAACTATAATATAAATTATAGTTAACTAATTCACCATTTACAAATAATATTAGTTTAAATTTTAAATTCTTAAAAATGTTTACATTTTTTTATTTATCTATTCATTAAATGCTCTATATAAAAATCTTAATAATAGTAATTAAAATTTTAGTGTATGATTTTTCAAAAAGAGTAATAAATGAGTTAAAAGTATAGTTAAAAAAATAAATATAAAATTTTTTTAATGTTCTATATTTTGAACTAAGTAAAATTTTTAGAAGATGTCTTATATTGTGGTTTAGATAGAGTATATTTTTATGGGAATGAGGTCTTTGTTAATATGCAAATTTCTTTTCAAAAACTACTTATACTTTAAATCAGAAAGAGTAATTAATATTATTAAAAAATTATTAGTTATTTTTTAAAAAACATAAATTCGGCAGCACTGTGTCATATTGTGATACTGTAAGAGTATATTTTAATATAAATTTTTACGCCCATAGCTGCATCGATGAGTCTATCCAAATTTCATGTTCCTTGAAGATCTATATAGCATACTTTTCGCATACCAGCATTTGAACCCAACACTCGAGCATCACATTCGCATCTTGAAAAGCCTATCCTTTTCGTATACGAGTGATCTTCTTTTTAGCATTCTCTCGTCACTTTGTCATCAACCCTTTAGTCAAGTTTTAGAGAAAATAAGGAAAAATGACACGACATTTTCCAAATAGCTTTAATCAAAACAGTGAAGTGAGGAGACCAGCAGAGGCATGACCTCCAAAAATGTCTCTCTCTCTCTCTCTCTCTCTCTCTAGTGATATATACAATATTCTGGTATCCTTGACAAATGCAAGCCATGTATCTCGAGTGCCTTCTATTTCCAGACCCCTCAAAGTTAAATATTGACTCTACTACTCAGGCCTTTAATTGCACCTGAAAGCCGTAAATTGTAATTTTATTACTTACCCGGAAAAGTTTTATTTCTGGGTAACTTTTTTTTTTGAACAGATTATTTCTGGGTAACTTAATTTGTATATTTCCAAGTAAGTTTTGAAATGTTTCCAACAAAGTAACTCGAATTTGTTAGCAGTCATTAAATTATATTATATTTGAGCAATAGTCACTCCATCATGGTTCTAACGATGACGGCAAAGGTCTCTCTGAAAATAGTTTTGGGCAATGGTTCCATCCAGTCTGTGTTTATTTCCCCCCGGGCCTTGATCATTTTTAGGAAGTTTCATAATCTGCTATATATATATATATATATATATTTGAATATAATATTTTTGTGGCAAAAAAAAAAACAATAATTGATGATTGGTGACCGACAGTTGAAGTCGTTGGAAGATGATCGCAAAAATGAAGTGCAGTAGACATTGATGTTGCTTAGTTTTTCTATATATTTCGTAGTTTTAGTTTTATTTGGAATTGGAAGGCTTGGTTTTGTCACCGCGATGCTTTTTCTATCCGTATCATACCTTGTTCTGGGAATCCCGGGAAAATATATAGGCTAGTGAAATCAAGCAAGTAGACTGGTATTTTTAAAAAAAAACAAAAAAACAGTAGCTACAAAATGTGATAAAATGAGAGAATTAGTCTACGATACATGTCACATATAGGCAACAACAAGCATTCAAAAGACATGTGTACACGGAAAAAAAAAAATCAAAACATACTCATATCATATTCAGCACATGATCGTGTTTTGAATAAAATTGTTTTAATAAATATATATATGTGGATAAAAAATTGATGTGATTATAAAACAAGTCAATGAAATTCATCAAGATTGGTAGATTAGTGTATTGATCAATCCTGAACATCGAATGTTACATGATTAGGATCTAGGAATGCGTATATACTTAATGTCCAACTTCAAACTTTTAGTGCCGATTCACCCTTAAGTTGTAAGAGGCAATACTATAAAATAATTAATAGCAAGAATATAAAATTTGAAATAAGTTGCATTGTCAGGAGCAATAATTAACATAATTTATTTTTTTGTTGTTCAACAATAATATAAAGAAACCGTTTACCAAACACAAAAAAAAACAAAAAAACAAAAACAAAAACGAAGGAGCTCATTGATAATCTCACTGATCGGAGAAGAAAAAATCTAAAGTGAGAAGGAGGAGATGGAGGATCACAAAAACGAAAGCCCAAAATTTCTTGGATAGGCAGTGGCCACGATGGAGGCCGGCCCACCAAACTTGATTAGGGTCCAACCCAACTATCCTACTTCCACGACATACCCTTTTCCTTTTTGGGTCGTATAATTAATCCATTGTAACCACGACAAAACTTATAAAAAAATGGAAAATAAAATTAAATGCATGTGTGATGCAACTTGTCTTAAGCGACTTTAAAGAATTGATTTGAATAGTTTGTGTTCAAAATGTTAATATAAACGTAGTTGTTTACATGAAAGACAGTACCACAATAGAAATGATTTTGAATACAAGGATCTACTTGTGTGTGAGTGCGTGTCTTAAATTAAAATCATATGCATATGAAATGAAATTAAAAATTGCATAAAATGATAAACATAGAGAACATGATTTTCCTAGAATAATAAAAAAGTTAAAAGTTGGTATTGCTTTCGGGTGAAGGACACATGGCAAATTAAAAAATAAAATGGGAGATTTCTTAGGCAGCTGAACTTCTATATAAATAGGATTAAGTTCGGTTTAATTTTGTCTTACATGGAGAAACTATTCAGCCCCACTTGATGCACGACCCTGAAAGAACCGGATTATTTTCTACTGAGGATAACATATATGATCTTCTATCATCAATCATCAAACAGTAGATCAATATGATTAATGTATATTATAAAACTGATAAAAAAAAGTTATTATATTATTTTAAAGCTATGGACTTTGTTGGACAATGCAACTTGAACTCACTATAATGGTATAAACATATTGACATTTGATTTGCATCTGGATCCCAATGCATGAGACCTATATATAAATATATATATATGATGCAAGTGGGAGGGTGTTTTCCTTGGTACGCGTCATCTACATCTCATGCAGTACAGTCAATTAAGAGCGTCCCCTTCCCTTGTCACAGGTTCAACATTACATATATATTAAGGAAATAATAATAATTTTTTTTTGAAATGTATAAATAATAAGTTGATCTCTCTAAATATCATAATCTCATTAAAATTTATAGAAATTTTTTTATTATTAATAAATTTATATAAATTACTAAATTATTTTTGTTAAAAATAAATGATTTATAAATTTTATTTAAATATTCACAATTTTTTTTCTCATATTTGTAAGAATGCAATAACAAATAAGATAGTTAACATGCGAAATTAAAATTTATTGTTACATTGACGCAAATATAAGAATAAAAGTTATAAATATTTAACTAAAACTTATGAATAATTTATTTTTAATAAAAAATAATTTAATAATTTATATAAATTTATTAATTATAAAAAATTTTTTAAAAATTTTAAAAAAATTATGACATTTTAAATGATTAAATTATCATTTATATATTTTAAAGAGATTTTATTATTAGTATATTAACCTAACTTTGTGCCCCCACGTATTGGTTTGCTAACACGCGCACGCTCATTGATTAATTGCATGCCAATTAGCATAACCCGGACCCTTTTTAACACCTAATCTGCATTACTAATTAATTGGATTAGATGCTTGAATTGAAAGCAGCTCAGCCAAGAACGTCCTATTCCTTAATCGCCGACCGCTCATATGCAGCGCTTCATCTAGAGTGACGCGGCCACAAATGAATAACACAGGCAGCAAGAAAACGCCCCGCGAGAATCATCTTCCCGTTTTACCCTTTTCTTGACTCCTGCATCTGATTTCCTTCCCACCGAAAAATGTCATCAAATTCTGCGATTCTGTCCCCTCCGCAAACCCTACTTGCTCTCTTATTCCAAATAGCGCGTTCGGACATTAATTCCCGTGTTCTCTGTCTCTATCACACTTATTTTCTTTTTTTAAAAAAATTAAAATCAGATTATATAAGCCCCATATCTATGCACACAGCATAACGCAATCACAATGCAAATAAATTTACTAGCTAGCTACTCCTCTGTTACTATATATAAAAGGCTTTTTAGATTTTTTTATCCTTAACTATAAAAAATTGTTAACATATTTTTTTTAATGAATGGGCCATTATATTTTTTATTAAATATAAAAAAAATAAATATTTTCATTAATTTAATTTAAAAAATTATTTTTTAAAATAATTAAGAGTAAATTTAAAATATTATTATATTTTTAATTAGATAATTAATTTTTATTAATTTACATGATTCATTTAAACATATTTTATATATACATAGGGACGGATTGTAAGAAGCAGCAGCAGCCCACAAGAAAGCCCCAAAATTTCCAAGAGGCTTCTTTGTGGTGAGGTATGGGCGAGCATGTCATTAGCTTTTTTTTTTTTTTTTTGACCAAACATGTCATTGGCTTTGAAAGGGACGTGCTGTTTTCTTTTTCTTTTTGTTTTTTTCCTTTTTTTATTTTTTGAAACGTCCTATGAAGAAAGGCAGAGGACACGGTTTCAAACAGTAATTAAGTAATTAACGCAGCGCGATCAAGAAGAAAAAGAAAAAAACCTGAAACAATGTCGCAAAATATTGATATGAAAGGCTTCACACAGTCATAATATAATATGCAGTGGATATAATATATTTTTTCCATTAAAAAATATAAAGTATTTTTAATTAAATTTTACTCCAATAAAATAATATATATTTTTAAACTAACCGTATTTTTTTGTATTTACTCTTATTTAATAGAACATTTCACTCTAAAAAAATAAAGTGATTCATTTAACAGGAACACTTTAAAAAAAGTAAATGATTACATCTTAAAAAATTAAAATATTTTATATTTTTAAACATTTAATCTCTAAAAAATGCTTTATATTTTTAAATGGAAGGAGTATTTCTTAAATCTTAACATAATAAATCTTAATAGATATAAAGAGAATAAATCTCAAGAACTAAATACCACATTGGAAGATCTACAAACTTTCACAGAGCTAGTAAGTCCTTACCCTTTTTGTTCTTGTTTTCTCTTTTCCCCAAATTATATATTATATTAATTTAGTTTAGTCGTCAACATATGAGAGTACACACACATGTAAGAGTCTATAACTAACGACGTAAGTTCATTATACATACATACATACATACATACATACATACATACATACATACATATATATATATATATATATATCCGTCGTTTTAGGTTTGTGTTTGAAACTATTTTTCATCTTCAAAAGTACCTAGGCTCACGGGACAGTGCTTGGAGAAACCCAGACCCTGCAGATAGATCAACGAACGCATGACTATTGAGAGAGAAGCGTATTCAGAGGGGGAACGAGGCAGGAGTGATTATTGTGAGTGGTATAATGTTTATGTACATTGTTTTGTTCTTTTCATGAAGGTTGTTTTGTATGAAGTGGAATCTAGTATCCCCACATATAACAAATAATAGTTCAGATAAAACTCATAAAAAAGCCGTTGATCTGTTGCCTTTATCACTCCCATGTTTATATTTTTTACGGAACATCATTCCAGTTTTTTAAATTGAGGTTTTGTTGTCATGTTCTTTTTAATTTGCTAGATAGAAATAATCAAATCAATGAAAAATAAAATAAAATATTAACAGACACAATAAAGAATTTGAAGCATGGGATCGCGATCGATGTATATGTAACCAAAATTATCATATCTAATGTGAAAATTGATATAGAAGAAAACGGGTAGTGTTGGGGAAAAGAACAACGGAAGTTAATAGCTAGTGAGGTTTTTTTTTAATTACAATTAACAAATAAAATAAATTGATAAAATTAATTCAAAGCTGAAATTTTAACTGAACTGGACCTTTAAAAATATTTTCTCAATTTCCACCTTTTTTTTCTTAATAACACCCGATGCGATTATGTCCTTGGGTCGTGTTTTCTTTTTGCTCCGCGTTTCTTTTAACCGTTTTGGATTAAGTGAGTGCTATAGTTCTCCGTGACACGATAATCGAACAGTTGTTATATATTGATACTAAAAAACTATTAAATCTTAAATTTTTTGAGAGAATAGCATATGTAATAAGTATTCTGAATGTGAAGGTTGTTCTGAATTTTTGAATTTAAATGTATTTTTAATAATTTTTAAGTGTTAATGAAATTGATGACTGCAATTAAAGCACTTATTGAATAAATTCAAGGCACTCGTTGAATTCAGATATTTAACTTAATTGTGAGTTGTATGATAAGCTCCAGTTGCGTCAGTTTCAAATTAATTAACAAAGTTATAATATAGCCAACCAAGATTGAATCCCACAAAGAGTTGATATTGTAAAATTTTAATAGTTAAAAACACTAATAAAATAGAAAGGTAAAGGTTTGTTCAAGTTATCTAACACCAATTAATGCTATCACTAATTTTTATTTTATGTTATCATTTTAATCGAAATAAATAGAGCAAAATGAATGTGTAAAAAATGTGTGTATAAAATCAATGATATAGAATTTCTTAAGATGATTTAGTTACCTAATCTTTGCTTCAAGTTAGCTTCAAATTTTGATTTTAATTTTAATTTCTCTATAATTAATTGGGTTAAAAGTATCAAGAATTTCCTAAGTTGAATATCAAGTCACTTATCATTATTAGGTTCAGAAAACCTTTGTAAAACAATTCTTATTGAACAACCCAATATTTATGGATTCAAACTCGCGTCCACAAAAGCCTTATATATAGACATCTAAACTAACTAATGACAGACAAATATGGGTAATGGGCTTTTGTATATTAAATCCCAAACACCACATAGATATGACTAGGGTCAATATTCCAGGCCAAATTTGATGGGCCAGCCTAAACTCGCCCTAAAAATATTTGGATCGGATTTGACTGTATGAACTTTTTTAAAAGAGTAGGATATTCAAAGTCCGATTTGAATTGAGCTTGATTCGAATAAATTTGACCATTGAAATTTACAACTCCATAAAGTATAAAGTTGTTAATTTTGGCAACCCTGACAAGTCCGCCAAACTCGTCAGAAAACAGAAAAAGTTAGGGCTAGGTTTTTCTATATGAACTTTTTTAAGAGGGTAGGAGGATACTTCAAGCTCAATTCTATAAGAACGGTTCAAATTAACTTGACCCACTCGAATTATTAGCTCTGGATATGACATAATACCTATGTGACTCGATCCCTTTCAAGTTGGGGTTGAACAAATTGAACTCAACTTGGCTAACATTTTTTTAAAAAAATATCATCGCCGAGCGCTCTAATCAATATCTCTCTTGCTTGTTGATTATGTGATCTCACATGTAAGAGGTTAATTAATTTCTATTGTAGCTTCTCACACACAAAATGGCTGTCAATCTTGATGTGCCTCTTGCATTAATGGAAGACAAGGTTTGGATGCTATATGGATAGCAACCTTGTTATCACAGTAAATATTGGTAGGAGCTAATATGAACACCCAAATCAAACAAGAGACTTGTAATCCACATAACTTCTGCTATCACAATCACTAAGGCTTGATATTCTACCTTAGCCAATGATCGAAAACTAGTGTTATTTTCTTTGGTTCTTCAGAACATCAAAAGTTAAATGCAAATTCTGCTTCATTGAAGTAGATATGGGCTGTGGCCCAGTCATTCACATACTTGCAAGTAAATCCAACATATATTTTCTTTGATTAAAAATTATGCCTCCATTAGATTTAGCTACTCCCAACCTTAAGAAGTTTCTCAAAACTCCTAAATATTTGATTTAAAAATTATTATGCAAGTGTCTCTTTATTTCATTTATTCCTTCTAAACTACTTCCTAAACACACACAGATATGATATAATACCCATATGACTTAATATTATTAGCATGACAAGTGGAGCTCATGGGTGTGTCCATCTTTGAGAGAAGGAAGAAGTCTAGACACTCATGGAAAGCTTCATCAAGTCCAATGGCAGAGTAAGGATCTTGAGTCAGGAGGTGTGAAACAATTTAATAAAAAATTAATAGTTTTAAAAATAATAATAATTATACTAGGACAAAAAATATAATAACATA
This sequence comes from Prosopis cineraria, assembly GCF_029017545.1. Classification (NCBI taxonomy): domain Eukaryota; kingdom Viridiplantae; phylum Streptophyta; class Magnoliopsida; order Fabales; family Fabaceae; genus Prosopis; species Prosopis cineraria. Next base: position 7,566 of record NW_026557138.1, on the reverse strand, counting down.
AATAGTTTTAATTATCATCATTTTTTATTTTTAAAAAATATATTGAACAGATTAATATAAATTTTTATTGTAAATATGCTCTTCATATATTATCTAGATTATTAAAATATTATATATTGAATAAGCTTTTGAGCCTAAATATTTTACATTTAATTCAAAGGGTATAAAATATCAAGAATAGAGAGTGCAAAGTTATAAATTTTATATGCCTCACTTATAATTTTTCTCAAAGTGAGAGGGTGCTCCACCACTAATCAAGTCTACATCTAAGCTCCAAATTCACAAAGACATGGTAGTAGCAGGAGAGGAATTTCACACAGCAGAATTTTGAGCAAATTAGAACAAGTTTCCTAAGGTTTTGATACAGACAAAGAGAGAAAGACAACGATGAGGCAATGGCTTTAAAAAAAGCTCCGAGTATGGTATCTAACCATGGTAATACTAACATGGTTATTTTTATTGATTGTGAAATTTTGGCTAATTGTGTTGCAGAAAAGAAGGTAGATTTGTGTGAATGGAAGAGCTAGACGATTGTTGCTGATGTCTTGCACATGCTTGAAGGACTGAAGAATGTTTCAGTTTGATTAATTTGTTCCCAGAACATTGAACGGAACTATTGATTGGCAGCAGTAAATGCTTCAAATGTCATGTGTCCGTGGAATTGGATGGCAAACACCCCCTTCCCTCTTGCAAAGCTTTTGTTTGATGATGGCTTGAGAAGGAAGAATCTAGATGGAGGCTGTGATGTTAGGAGTGGCATTGGTTGACTGTATTCTAATATTGTTATGTTTTCTTGCTTGCTTCTGCTTTCCTTTTGACTTTATTGCTGGAGTTTTCTATTTTGTTTGTGTTTTGTGTTTGTTGAGAGATGCGTCCTAAACAACATCCAACTAAGCTCTTGAAAAGTTAGTTCTAAAAATGATGCTAAGCTGCACAATGGACAAAATTGCTAAGAGCCTAAGACCATTTTGGCCAAGCAGAAACACTGTATGTTTGTGTGTAAGGTCTTAAAGTGAAGTGAGGTGAGTGTCTGTCAAAGGATGTATGTGTGTATATAAAATATTTATGAGAAGTTATTTAAATGCTTGAAAAATAAAACTAACAAAGAAAAGAGTTCATAAATCAAAATAAAAACTAAATTATATGTATGCATAATGAATGATAATGCAACAAGTTGGAAATAAATTTGAAAAAGAAATAAAAAGAAAAATTAGAAATTAATAAGCTTGTCCTTGGGCTCCTATTTCTATTTCACTTATATCTTGAATAATTGGATCATAAAAAATCTTATCCAAATGGCCAATTTTGAGCAGTCCAAATTAATCATTTCAAAATTAACATTACTTATACTTTTACACCAAAATTTCTCAAAATTACAAATTAAATCCAATAAATTCAAATGATACCCAAAATACTTAAAATACTCAAAACAAGCGTTAAAAATTAAAAATAAAAAGAATAAAAATAATGCAAATAATGTATTTATTATTTCGACTCGGAAAAGCACGAATTTTTTTGGCTCCAACACCAACCCAAATGAAATTTTGTAGTTTTTAAGAATTGAAATATATTTTCAAGCAAAGATAAATGCATAACAAGTAAAGTTCCTTATTTATTTAACTCATATTTACTTTGTCTAATGTTTTATGCCCCACACTTGTGGAACAAATACATGTATATTTCTGGTCAAGTAAGTAACAGGGAAAAAAAAAAATCGACCACCTATCTATTTGTTTTTTTATTTATTTATTATTGTTTTGAAACTTTCTTGCGTGTTTCTTTATTAAGGTTTTTCGCCTGTATCTGCACCCACATTACGTGGCTTTTTCATTTGTCGGTCGGACGTCCCCAAAGGGACATGGCCTTTTCGTTTTGGAAACCTTTAACTTCCTATTCCCGACCTCAATTCAATCAAAGGGAGCATATTTGTGAATTCAAAAATAATTGTTTTATTATTTCGATATCAGTAATTATTTAATTACTTTTTAACTAACATCTTTTGCAATAAATTAAGTAGACGTCCCAAAACTTGAACGTCACTTGCCCTTTTTTTTTGGGACCCCTAGCGTCACTTTCATGGGTTATATTTTCAATATGAATGCATGGAGTTAATGTGTTGATCACAAAAAAATGATACATTAATATCTCTTTAAGACACTAATTAATAAACATTAACAATGAATCAATGTATTCAATGAATATTTATAGAAAAATACTATTACTCCCTCCATTTTATTTATAGAAGAAGAAACTAATACTTTTAGTTTGTATTTTTATATAAATAAAATCATATTTTTAATAGACATTTATTACAAACTTTTTAAATTACTCCTCATAATAAAATTATTTACAGTCATAAAAATAATTAATGAAGGTTTGATTTAAAATAATTAAATAAAGGGTATATTATAGTCTAATTTTTTATTTTTCATACATAATTAATATAGTTAACTGATTTTCTTAAATATAATTTTTCTTTTACAAATAAAAAACAGAGGGAGCACTTATTGCCAACAGCCAACACTCATAATTCAAAGAAAATCACTGTTAAAGTCATCAAAAATGATCTAATTAATAAAAGGATAAATTAGCTCACTAGTTGAAAAAAAATTATATGCCTAAAAAAATATCAATCAATATGGTTGATTTTATGATATTCAAAAAATTTATCATTAATATATGAGATTTTTATTATTGAAAATTTGACAATTTACAAAGGGTTTCTCATTAATATACATGGATATATCATTAACAAATAAAATAAATTAATTATATATAAAAATAATAAATATTAGACTATTTACTTAGTTTGATTTTACTATATAAGCTATATTTGCAAAAGGCTCTTAATAAAAACATAAGTCATTTCAATGAGGATGCGAATTCAAATTTCATTACTAATTTAAAAATTGATTAATAGACAAACTTTGAGCATCTTTGTGAACAGTTTTTGCTCGTCAGAGTGGTTCCGCTTTATCGAAGGCTGTTAAACCAACTCGCTTAAATACATTTTCAAATAACAAGAAATTATTAAGATAAATTATAAATTAACTTTCACGATATATTCAAATTTTGTAATTTTCTATTAAATTAAAATATATTCCAAATCAAGTATTTTGAAAGACAAGAGAACACCTTGATTATCATGAATTAAGAAAGTTAGTTAAATTAATTATTAAGTAATTATTATCAAAACATGTGAGAGATAAAATAACATGAAATTTTATACACGCATATATATATTTTGAACATGAAATTTTATATTGAAGATCACAATTCACAATGAAAAAAAAGCAGCTTCGGGCTGGGAAGTAAATGATATAAAGCAAGCGACAAATAAAGGCCGAACCGGCTAATTTTGTTGAATATATGAGCCAACGAATCATATGGACCGAAAAGAGTGTGAACTTTCACCCTCCACACCTTATGAATTTAAACAGAAATCGGAGGCGTAAACTTTCAATTTATAAAAACCTCAGCGCTTGTCAACAGATGCAAGCCCCTCCCTCGCATAACGGTTCTCAGAATCCCATGCCTCCAAGCAATCCATTGAGATTAGTTCAAACCCAAGTCGCTGACATGTACTTTTCCTCCCTAGTTTTTTGCTCCCAAATCCCTTCCTATTAGGTCACATTTCAACCTCCTCTTAATCCCATTCTACATGTGATCCTTGATCCTTCCTCTTTTACTGGTGCAAGGTCCCCTTCTCTTCTCCTTCTTTTCAAACGCCGAATCACCCCTCTCCATGACTTCCTCTGTTTTGCTTCTATTGGAATGAACTCCCGCTCATGGATTTATTCCTTCACTGCCTCCGCCATATTTCTGTTGCTAACCCTCTTCTTTCACTCTGACTATGGCCTTCCCGCAGGGTTTTTGCACCGAAGGATGGTTCTTTTTTCTGGTTATTTTGGGGTCTTCCTCTCCTACCTCTCGCAAGCTCTGTTCTGGGTATTCGCCAGAATTTTCATGAGGTTTTTTATTCAGTTTCCGCTTTACCAACGTGTTTCCATATTCATTAACTCTTCAATTAATCGGTTTTTCTGTTTTGTTTCTTTACGCTGGCAGATATTTCGGTCCTGGAGCGATTAATTCAGCTCGTTCTGCAACACTCTCCTATGACTCAAAATTTTCCGGGCCAGAATCAGATGCTGGAGTAGGGTATTCTTATTCTTCCAGAGATAAAGAGTCGAATTCTGAAAGCTTCGAGGATGGTACTGATGCTCTTCCAGAGGAAGTGATTTGATCTATTCTAATGATTCCCGGCCAGAAACAGAGCCCGAAATAGGGTGTTCTGAAATTATGGACGACACGAAAATGTCGGTATTGAAAAAGAGAGGACACGCCGAAACTGGTTTTCAAGTTCCAATATCAGAATTGGAAACCCATTGAAGAATCAACGAAAGCAACGGTGACAACTTTCATCTTGTTAACAACCCGGATGCAGCATCTTCAAGCGCGAGCAAGTGTGAGTTCATCTCAGGCAAAAGTGCCCGCCATTTCTTGGAGGAACCCGAGGTTTCGATTCTCACTGTCAGGGAATTATTTGTTCAATCGAATGATGGGTCCTTGGAAAATAAAGAAATCCAGAATTTTGGGTTCCTTCCTGAGAGTGAAGGACGGGACGTCCTTGAACACAAGGCTGAGAAGCTCAAACCTAGGCCATATGTAAAAGCAATGGAACAGCCTGAATCTGGGAAAAATCAAGTGGAGAATCCACATATTTCTGCCATTGATGTTTTTCAAATTTAGGGCCGTGAATCAAATTCGAAGAGTTCAAATATTAATTCTTTGATCGATAGTCAATTATCGGACTCAGACTTGGGAACCACTGTTAAGCTTGACAAGTCAGGAAACCAAGACGATGAAAATGCTGGGTTAACAGAAGAAGATATGGTCTTAGAGGGGGATAGTTGGTCAGATAATTTAGATGTCGGGTACGAGCCGGATGATTTGATGGAGAAGATAAAGACTTAATGGAAGAGCTTCAAAAATTAGAAGAGGCTCAGGAAACAGAAGCTGTCAGGTAATGACAAAGTCAGCTCCAAAGCCGAAGAATTTGGTGACAAAGAAAAACGGCCCATTGATTGTCCGATGGATTCTGCCAAACCCAATTTGCAGAGCTCAATAGGTTCGGATCTTGAGGACTCCAACAGGTTTGACACGCTATGGGAGCATCAGGATTTGATAGAGCAGCTGAAGATGGAGCTGAAGAAGGTGAAAGCCACGGGCCTTCCGACCATCCTCGAGGATTCTGAGTTTCCGAGGATAGTGGAAGACCTGAAGCCATGGAAAATCGAGGAGAAATTCCAGCCTGGCACTAGTACGACCAACGAGGTTCCCAAATTCTACAAGAGTTACAGAGAACGCATGAGAAAATTCGATATCTTGAATTACCAAAAATGTGCGCCATAGGTTAGTAATTTCTTGCCGTTATTTAATATTCTGATTTAATTTTCACTCTCAGTGCTGAGTCTTCCTTTTTTGGGTTCTGGTTCTTCCCTGTTCTTTCTAAACACGCTTTTGATATTTCATACGAAATTTCTTCAGCACTTTCTGTCTTTATATATAAAATTTTTTAATTAAATTTACATGTCAATAAAAATTTATTATTTAATTAAACTCAGAAAAAATATAATAATTTTTAATTTTATTTTTAATAATATCATAATTAAGATGATGATGATGGTAAAAAAACATATAATTAATACTCTATTCCACTTCTCAAGACAATAATAAAATTATTTAATTACTTAAAATATATTATCATTTTATATTTAGAATAAAATAAATTTTTAAAAAATATTTATATATATAAAAAGACAGAAGGAATCGAGCCTGTGCTTGATTAGTGAATGATCAATTCATTCATCAACGCCACACCCCTCATCTAAGTCATTAAAACTAGTATATTAGGTCAGGACCCACTATATCTGAGATTGGTGAACACTGGGAAAACATGAACTACCTAAATATACGTGGAAGTAAGTCACGGCTAGACTTTTCGTTTTCTTTTCTTTCTGGTAGACCCGGTATCAGCAATTTTTTTTAATCCTAGGCGGATGTATTTTTTTTTTTTGGTACAGCAATTAATTTGATGTATTTGGAAGTAACATCCCACCGTTCTCGTATGAAAATAATCCCTTGAATTGGAGAGATAGTTCATCTACTTTTATGCAGTCCGTTTTTATTTTGTTTGGCACTCCAGAAAAGATTGGTTGGATTGTAGTTTCAAACCATAAATGGTGGCCTACTGCAGCAGATACGACTAGTCCCACCAATTATGAATATTAATAGTCTTCAATTGCACACGGATCTCCACATAAGTTCTAGGTCTTGTTTTTTGATCAAAATACCAAGTTTTTACAGAGACATTTATGTTCAGGAAAGTATGCCCACCGTCTTTCTTTATGTTTCCTTAAATGACCCCATGTAGAGTGAAGTATTTGTACCTAACGAGAAAGTTTCTATTTCTTATGTTTTCTGCGTCATATCGTTTGGACCCTTCTCAAAAAGAAAATCAGTCCCTACTACAATGATCTAGCACTGATGTTAATGCTCCACCCAATCGTTCTATGACCTTATAATCTTTTCTTACCGAGCAAGACACTTTGACATGCCATTTTTTGTTGTAAATTCTAAGTGGCCTTCGCATTTTGCTTAGTGATTAAGAATTCAAAACGACAAAGCATGGCGCTAAAGTTTCAAATGTTTTTGCAGATTTTTTGCAGTCAAAGGAGCCAATACAATCATTTTCAAGCCCGCATGACATCTACGGCAACGATCATGTCCCAACTTTCACAGAGCTTTCACCTTTCCAGACGCAAAAAATCTGAGACAGATCCCACGAAGAAGTTCGTCAGAGAGCTGTACAGTGATCTGGAAACGATTTATGTGGGTCAGCTCAGCCTGTCCTGGGAATTCCTTCAGTGGGAATACGAGAAGGCCCTGGAGCTATGGGATTCTGACCAGTACGGCACACGAAGGTTCAATGAGGTGGCCGCGCGAATTTCAGCAATTTCAAGTTTTGCTTCAAAGATTTATAGAGAACGAGCCTTTCCAAGGCCCACGAGTTGAGAATTACGTCAGAGAAATCGTCGCGCCATGAAGAATCTTCTTCAAGTTCCTGTAATAAGAGGTGAGCAACTTCGGAAGTCTACTGTAAAGTGCTTGTGTCTTTATTCTAATTGAATTGGAATTTAGTGCTCAACTGGGGCAACCCCACCGACACCGATCGATGGCGTCCTTCTGAGCTTGAGCAATGTGGGGGACTACAAAATTCACATATAAGACAGACATTTATAATAAATAGAGCCATTACTGCGGGCAGAGGACAAACACAAAGGATAAGAAGAAAACGAGAAAAAGAGATTCAGATAACGATGCCATCACAAGTGACATGTTAGTGGAAATCCTAGAGGAATCAATTAGAATGATTTGGCGTTTCATTAGGGCGGATAAAGATGCATGTAACCTGACACTCAAAGGTGTAAAAGAGAATCCAAACAGAGCTCCAAGACCCTGCAGATTCAGGATTCTAGCACAAGTCCGAGCAGGGCTTCAGAAGGT
>NW_026557137.1:0-27593 GCF_029017545.1 Prosopis cineraria | reverse complement strand
AAAGATAACATGCTCCACCCTTAACTTTAGGGTAATGTATATGGAAATAAAGAGGTAAAATATGGTAAGCTATTGCGGCTTTCAACCAGTTACAGAGTTGGGCCGTTAACTAGGTTCTTATATAAATCATGGTCGATGAACTAGAAGTCAATATCAGTTTTTTACAAGATAAGGTAAAAAGAAACTGGGTAGGTGGCAGGCACAAAATTTGTCTTTTGCTGGGCGTCTAACATTAGTTCAATCAGTTGTACAGCAGGTTCTTGTTTTTTTACTATGCAACATGATATTTTACTTGTAGGAGCGTGTAGGAATTGGAAAGAATGCAACAGGACTTTATTTGAAGATCCACTCGCGACAGGATGTGGTTCATCTAATGGGGTGGGAAACTATGTGTAGACCGAAAGCATTGGGAGGCTTTGGTTTAAAGAATTTAAGAGTGATGAATGAGGCCCTATTAAGTGAGATTGGATGGACAATGCTATATCCCCACAGAAATTAAGTTCTCAAGTTCTAATTAGTAAATATGGGTGATGGGGGCTGTTGGATTAACGATGCATTATTAAATGTATAGACTTTGACTTTATGGAAGAAAAAGGGTAAGCTTTGGCTGAGTATACTATCGAACATGGATGGGAGGTGAATAATGGGAGCAAAGTGAACTTCGGGGCTGATAGGTAGGTGTCTAACAGTGCACCTTTAGTGGACCAATGCTTGGTGATTCCTGCACCTTATGAATTATGGAAGCGTGTAAGGAATTATATGGATGAGAGGGGTGATTGGACATTAGAGGAATTAAAGGATTGGTTACCTGAGGATATAGTAGGCTAGATTCAAGCTATGCTGCCTCCTTGTGAGTTTGTGGGGGAAGACAAAATTCATTGGTTAGGTGGTGGTTCTAATGATTTTTAGTGTTGCTACAATATACAAGCAACTAAGTGGGTTTGATTAACAAGAGGGCAATAGATTTTGGAAGACAATTTGGTCTTAGAAAGGTCTGAGGTGTATTCAAATGTTCTTATGGCTGGTTGCTTTGAATAGATTACTAACATCAGTTAGAAGGTTTAAAGATGTTGATGGGTCGTCTGTTTGTTGCAGGTGTAGATTGGATGAAGAGTCATGTTTGCATGTGTTGAGGGATTATTCTTATGCACGCAGTGTGTGGGAGTAGTTGATAAGGGGTATGCATTTTTCTAATTTTTTTTTGTTTAAATTTGCATGACTGGTTTTAAAAGAATTTAGGAGGTAGTTTAAAGGGGGATGCGTGTAATTAGCATTTGATATTTAGGGTGGTTGTGTGGTTCATGTGGTCTTGGTGGAATAAAATGATGTTTGATCCTAACTTTGATTCCTTCAAGATTTCTGCTATGAGTATTTTGCAATATGTCAATGGGATTAATAAGGCTTGTGATGTGGATGACAATGTCTGTCTTAAGTGTTGGGAGGACATTTGGTGGTGGCCGCCTAACGAGGGCTGGTTCAAGCTTAATATTAATAGTGTTGCTAAAGGATGGCTTGGTGACACTGGTTGTGGAGAAGTCATAAGGGATTATAATGGTGACTGGATAGGGGGTTTTGTTAATAGAGTAGTAGGTGTACAGCTTTAGAGGTAGAGTTATAAGAATTATAGTCTAGGTTCCTCATGTTACAAAGATTGGGTATGAGGAAGGTTATAATTGAATTTGATTCTACTGTACTTGTACATATGCTGAAACAATTGTTGTCACGTTCCTGTGTGTGAAGAATTGATTCCTTCATCAAATCCAGACTATGCTTCATGCTAACTGTAATATACGTATGGCCCATACTTATAAGGAAGGAAATTTTAATGCTGACTGATTGGCTAATTGGAGTTTATCACAGGAATGTAGATTATAGATTTTGAGTGAGCCCTCCTAAAGGTTTATTTGATGTACTGTATAGGGATAGATTAAGAGCTTGACTTGCCCATGGTTAGTTTCAGTATAATTTTGTTTGGGCTTTGCCCCTTGTGTACTAAAAAAAAAGAGGTAAAATAATACTCCTTTTGATTCTAATCATAGGGAAAAGTTTTAAAGAACTATTTGATCCTAATTAAATACTTTTTCTGTTAAAAATATAAGATATTTTTAATCAAATCTCACCCTCAAATAAATAATTTTTTATTTTAAAACTAACCCTAACCCTATTTCTCACATTTATCTCTATTAAAAAGGTGTATTACTCTATAATAAATATAAAATAATTTATCTAATAAGGACGCTTTTGAAAAAAAGATAATGATTACATATTAAAAGACTAAAAATACCTACATTTTAAATATCTAACTTCTCAAAAAATATCTTATATTTTTTAATGGATCAAGTAAATAGGATAAATATATAGTGATAATTTTTTCATGTTACCTCTCCCTAATTGCACCAGTTGTAGTTCCTAAACACACTTTATTTTGACTATTAATTTAGTGAAGGGAAAAAAATAAAAAATCAATCATTTTTTATAAATTTAAGAATATTAATTACCATTCATAAATAACTGTAAAATTGGTTAATTAGGATCGGAGAAAGTACACTTTGATTCTTGTTAGAAGAGTTCATATGGCAATTCGTTTGACATACTTTTTATTCCCTAAATTATTTGATGGTAAGTAATTGCCACCAACTAAATACATGAAAAGTGACTCTCGAATGAAAATGATGACATTATATGATGATGTTTCACTTATCTAAGGTAAAAGTGTATGAAATGTAGATATTTTGGCCAAAAAAAATGTTATATCCATTAGATATTTACATACATATATAGCCCGAGAAAGTATCTGCTTTGAAATGGTTCATAAAATCTTCCATCTTTATCGTTGTAGTTGGAAAGGACAACAATAATGACATTGAATGGCTTTATGCATTTTGATTATTCTTTGCCGTCGTAAAACAACAATCCGGATTTTAAATCTATTGCGTGTGAAATGTAGATATTTTTTTAAAGTAAAATATAATGACCATCTTTCTGTTATACTTTATGACTACACATATCTCTTCCCTCTATTTTAAAAAACTCATAATTCTTTTTAAATTAAAATATACGATACATAAACTTTCCTTATATATTTGAGATTTTATTTTCAATCATACAACAGTTAGTTGATTGTTAACTAAGATTTTTAAACTCTTAATTTGATCAAATTCCCTCTTTAATAAGAGTTAACTAAAAATTTATATTTGCCAAAAATATATTTTTGTATAATAAATACATTTTGAAATTTTTATTATATTATAAAATTTATTAATTGTTATCATATAATAAATTTTTATAATTTTAATATTTATCAAATTTATTGAAACTCATTTATTTATGTTTTTTAAAATTTCTAGAAACATATTTTAAACAAATATTTTTGTTCACCACATAACATAAGATGATGTAATTTTGAGAGATTATATAAATAATTTAAATTTACAATCTAAAATTTGCAAACATGTGTTTTTGCAATGAAATTATGTTAGATTCAAAATAATGTAATTCAAAATTTATTAGGGTGAGAGGTAAATTTTTAAATAAAATTTGTTTTAATACAAATTATAATTTAAAAGTATTTTTTTAGAATCTTGTTTGAATATTCCTAACAGGCTAACAAATTGGACTGAAGTATATGTTTTTAAAATAGAGGGAAGATTTGTATCTTAAAGCAAAATAGAAGTGTAATGAGAGTATTTTACTCTTTTTTTTTAATGTCTCTTAGATATTTTCATACATACTATAGCCTAAGAAAATAAATGGCCGGTTAATAAAATCTTCCATCTTTGTTAGTAGGAATTAGGAAAGGACAGTAACAATGATATTTTTTTTTGTTATTTATAAGCATCCTTCTATCAAAAGATAGTTATATTTAAGGTCTCAAATAGATGAAAGATTTTATTAACCAATAATGACATTGATTGACAACCATTTTAGATTCTTTAGTTTGCTACTTTTTAACAAAAAAATTCATATTAAATATAAAAAAATTTATATTTTTAATATTTTTATTTTGGCTAAAATGTACAAAACTCCCCAAAATTTTGAGATAGTTGTACATGACCTCCTCACTTTTAAAAATTTTAAATTAACTCCTTTAACCTTTAATTTTATTTTCAAACTTCCTACTATTAATTATATTATTTTTTCATAAACATTGAAATGTCATTTAACTAAAAAATATTAATAAAAAATAATATAATATTGCAAAACTATTTATAATTAATTTCTTATTTTCTTTAGATAGTTGAGGAATTGATAGCAAAACAAAAGTTATTATTACGATATAAAATTTTAAAATATTTATGTTTATATTATTTTTATCCATTTTTTTGTTATCAATGGTGCATGGTTTTATTATTTTAAAGGATAAATTTTTATTTATATTTATTGTTTCAGATTAGATTAACGTAATGCACATGCCTAAAATATTTAAAATTTTAAATATTACCAGGTTAGATTAATTTATCCTTTAATACAAAAAAGCTATGCACCATTGATAATAAAAAATGAATAAAACTAATACAAAGTTAAATATTTAAAATTTTATATGGTGATAATAACATTTTTAGTTGTCAATGCCTCAACTATCCAAAAAATATAAGAAATTGATTAGCCATAGTTCTACAATATAATATCTTATTTGATAATATTTTTTATTTAATGACATTTTAATCCTTATGAAAAATAATATAATTAACAGTAGGTTAAACATTTAAAGGTGATAGGGGTCATATAAAACTATTTTAAAGTTTAGGAGAATTTTATACATTTTAACATTTTTTTTTTATATATTTTCACAAATAAATCGTTTATAATTTTTTTAATTTTATATATTTTAGATTGTATTTCACTTCTTTTAATATGTGAGTGCGCGTGTGTGAAAGGTATGGGGGGCTCTTTGATATTACAGAAGCACTAAAGAATCTAAATCATATCCAATGACCATATTATCCATATATGTGTGTGTATAGAAGACTAAAGGAACAATACACTTTAGCCTTAAATAATTAAATAAATTAATATAAATTAAACTATACCCTGTCACCGAAGCAAATATTTGCTGGAACAGCTATGAATTCAAGAATTCACACTCTCGAGTTGGCAAAAACAAAAAAAAAAAAAAAATCACAACTTCATACATTCCCCCCCCCCAAACCCCCAAAAAAAATGTCATTACAAGCAAGCTAACTACTTGATATTTATTTGTCTACAGTTACCTATTTGATCATGAACCGGCGGATCATCTATACCCTTGACTTCTATAAAAAAAAAAAAAAGTTTAATCCAAACATGAAACTCAACAAATAAAATGTGTTTAGAAATTACAACTTGATACAGTTAAGGAAGGACAATATAATATCGAAAAAAAAAATTAACTACTACATCTGTCCTTAAATATAGAATTAAATGGGGCTTTGTTGGAAAAAAATAGAGCTTTAAAACTTTATCTTATAATTAAAATGGGGAATATAACATAAAAAGCCACTTTATTCCTTAGAGGTAAATAATGTAGTTTATCTTGTACTACTCTATATAAATGCACAGAACCCTCCTAAACAATTGAAAAGCAAAGAGGTGCTAGAACATATATTAAGATGTAAATTATTGGGCTTACAAGAGATCCAGGCAAGAAGATTATCATATATTTGTTGTTTCTTGTCAAAATCAAAATGCAGAAAAATTTACGCAATGGTGCTTTTATCAGCACATAACAAGTTACCAAGGATCTCAAGTTAACTGGAAGATATTATTACTTCCCTTGATTTCATTTTTTGCTTTTCTAATTGCTATGAGATATGAAAACCAGAGAAATTCCACCACAAAAGCGAGTTGGATACATCACCTTGGTATGGATATGTCTCAGTGAACTTAAGAGTTGAGACTATCTATGGAGTATATAGCAATTAGATTAGGGGTTTTTATTATAAGATTGACATTTAATTTCAATAACCTAATAACGCCCGCAGAATATGGGAATCTTGGATGATTTAAAGCTTTGTTGCGAGTGGAGTTGAGAGAAAGTCAGGCCCTATAGTGACTCTACAAACTGCAAATTAAAGCTGTTGTGCCGTGGACCAATACGAGTACGTAGTAATGAATGGAATTGGCCTACTTGTCATCGCCTTAGGTTTAGCAGCTGTTGCACTACTGTCAAAAATGCTTTTAGCACTTAAAGTTGACTTTCTATACCGATTATTTTAACTTGTGGGAGAAAGTCACTTTTCACACTCGTTAAATGTTTTCTCCACTAGTGTTATTAGTTGCACTAATTGCTGACTAGCACTTACCAGCACATTGCTTGAACATTGAGTTTCTTCCCATAAATAGTAAAGACCTTAGGATGAATCAGTTAATTTAATTCAATGCAGTTTGTTTGTATTGACCCTCAAGCCACTATATACCATTACTCTCTCTCTCTCTCTTACACACAATGAAGGCTCATCACCAACTAGCCTGGCTTTCATTGATGAGGCTGTTACAATATGCGTTGTTATGTACATATGGGGGGTCAACATTGATGGTGATGCATCTTTGCCTCAATACTAGCCTCTTTTTTGCAATGCTTTATGATTCACTTTCACAACCTTTTATGCCAAAATTAATGAGACCATAAATTCAATATATATAATTTCATTTCAATGGTCCCCCTAGCTAGCTATGCTCAATTCTTTTTATTCATGCATGGTCCCAACCTAACTAACTCAACCTATTTAGTTCTGTTACACCAATATAATAATGCAAGCACGGGCGGAGCGAAGGAGGGACCAGCATTGCCCACGGCTCTTAAGTTTTTAAATTTTTTTTAATATTATACAGATATTACATGTTACTAGGCATGTTAAGATTTATGAAAGCTTTATAGCATATGTGTTTTTTAATTTTGATCCCTCTTAGCTCTGCTACTGAATGCCAACCATACATGTCCCATATGATGATACACCACTCCTTTTAGGTTGTCACTCTGCACAACTTGTACCATATTTGGCTCTGCTTATGTATTGCTACCTCATTTTCACTCCATTATAATTCACAACTTCGATCGTACGTACAGATATTATGCTTTTCTTCTCTTTCAGATAGAGTGGTTGGTTCTAATTTGCTTCTCCATCACATCAATTATTCATTGTACCTTTATTACTCACAAATAAAATAATATGTGTATTACTTCATCACGAAATATCGGTGAAATATAAATGTGTGTGTGTGATTTGAATGTATCACATGGGAAATTAGGAATGTGTAGGTTAGGGGACTCTTTAAACTCCTATATACTAGGAAATTAAATGTAGAAGAATATACAATAATATTGTGATATAGTCAATTTTGAAAATCCCATATCACAAATATTTGCTAGTTCCATATATGAACAGCCACAAAAACTCACTTTTGACTTTTTTGGTTGGATTTAAGTTTAAAAAACCCTAATTTCAAATTAATTAATTAAATATCCTATAGGTGACGGCTTCATCTTCTCAAGTCCTTGAACTTGACTTGCATTATTATTTTTTCAGAATGCTCATGAAAGCCTTGGCTTGCGTGTGCAATCTTGCTTTCTAACTCTTTATCTTGCGCTTTTTATAATCCTTTGATCTCTTCTCCATGCAGCTTTATTCCTCTTTCTCAGGACACTGCACAATCCCAACATATCTAAGTGCACCACGGCTTTATTTGGAATAAGAAAAAAAAACAAAAGAAAATTATAAAAAAATATTAAAAGAAAAATACATTTTTTGGGGGAAATTAAAGGAAAGGCATTCTGCGAAGGAAGGGAAATATCTTTTTTTTTTTAGTTTACTCTCCTAGTTCTTTTTTCTTCTTTTTTATCGTATCATTTCAAATGAAGAGTACAACAAGTTTGATTAAGATATTAAAAACTAGATTAATTATTAAATTAATTTAAACTGTTGTAAAACCTTGGCCAAATCAATTATCAATAAATCATTCATTGAATGTTAACTAAGTGATAGTACTAATTCAATGGTTTACTGGTTCAATCGGTTGAGGGTGACCTAGTTTTTAATATTATATTTGATAATAAAATTTAAGCTGATAATTAGGTCAAGGACCATAACAAGCATGCATTTTCCCATTAACATAGTATTATTTTCTTCATTTCCTAAGTTAATTATCACGAAACCCAGATCACAATAACCTTGAAAATGCCTACAAAATTAATGCTATAACTTTAACCAATGAAGCACCTATATATATATATATATATAAACAAAACGCTTATTTAATTTATTGTTAATCTGAACAAACTATGTAAAAAAAAAACGTCGATCTGTGTCTGTGTGTGTTCTGAAAAAAGATTGAGAAAGAGTAAGAATAAGCGTCGTGCCCACCATGAAAAAGCAAGGATGGTAAAGTGTACAAGGTTAGGGCCGACATGTTCCCCCACTGATGAAAACCTTACAGCAAAAATATACACAGATATCATCAAAATTCACTCATTATTGTAATCAGAATCTCCAGCAATATCTTTGTACAACTCAGTTTCACGCCACAAAAAACATTATTATTAACCGCTAGTTTTTGTACCACGCACACATACACACACATTGAAGTAATAAAGAGCCCTAGCTACTATGATACTTTTCTCTGTTTTCTATGGACAAGGACAACTGAAAAATTTTAACTTGAATATTTTATAATACACACGCACGCACGTTTAGCTACTTATATTTGTGCTTCATTTATTCATGTATATTCATGTTTAGTTATATATATAATTATGCGTCCTTATTACAGATTAATCAATATACATAGATTACGAAGTATATATGGGTTGATTGGTCTTTTAATTTATTAACACTGTTTCTCTCTCACACATCTGTGTGTCACAAAATAATCAAGAATCCATCTTTGTGGTAATGTAATGTGGTCCTGTAGAAGTTGTTTTTAGCAATGGTACGTACTGTGCTAATAATTATTGTCTTTCTGCGTGTAACCCATTCAAGCCATGTAAAGTTTCATATGGGGTCCAATTTTTCATATATATATATATATATATATATACATATATCCATCAGCATCCGCTAATAATTATGATATTGTTGAACCAGGAAGACCAAGTCTGACAAGTTAATTGGGGACAGAAACTAAATTATTAAAAGGAGGAAAAATTATTTACACAGTACTTAAAAAAGGAGGAGGGATATATATGGCTAGATATTGAGACTACGTTAATCTTTAATTGGAATAATAAAAAAATATTATCTTTAATTCTTGAAAAACAAGTTCTGATATACGGCTAACAAAAACAACAAGCTTAATTTTTCTTACTAAATGGAGTCAGCTACATATGAACTACTATTATAAGATGTCATTTTACTCTATTAACAACCAAATCTTTAGGTATATTGTTAACAAAAAAATCTGGTTCAACAACTTTCTTGAATATTTTCTTTTTCAAATTGTGATCCCGGGGTAATGTTTCTTGATATAAGGCGTTTAAGGTTTTAGTTAGAAACCTTGTAGAGATGCAAGTAGAGTATTATGAGAATGTTAATACCAGATCAGGCTTTTTAAAAAGATTTTTCGTATTGGATTGTAAGAAAATGAATACATCATTTTGGAAACTTAAGAAGTTGTGATGAGATCTTGATTTGGTATTATTTTTTTTAATGAGATTCTTGGTTGTCTTGGAGACGAACTCGTGGACTTACAAACGCATAAAGATGAGGTGATATAAATTTGCGGGGATAACACAACTTTTCGTCCCTCAAGTTTGTTTCAATTATCAATATAATTCCTGAAGTTTAATTTTTGTCAATATAATTTTTTAAGTTTATTTTAGTTATTGATTTGATTTTTTTTATTTAAAAAAAGGAGATAACACCGTTAAAATTTGTTGACATAGATTATAAAATATTGATAACAACCATCTAAATTAATAAAAAGAAATATAATTATTTAGATAGAAGAAAAATAGACTTTGAATTTTTTAAAAAAAGAGAATAAAATATAGTAGTTTAAAAGATTAAATTAACAAAAATTAAATTAATTTGAGAATTAATTTGATTTCATTTAACTACATTTACATGTCAAATCATCAATATACTTTTCATATTAGATTACTTTGAGAGTTAATTTATTTTTTAAAACTTAAAGGACTAACATAATAATTTTAGAAAACATAAGAGATCAAATTGATAAAAATTAAACTTGAAGGACCAAATTGACAATTAAGGCAAACTTGAGGGACTAAAAGATCTATTGTTCCTAAATTTGCGTGAAGGAAGTATAATTTACTTAAACATGTATTAATTGGACATACACATGGTTGATTACAAAGAAGAGGATTTTTGTAATTGCCATGTTGAATCTCTTGTTTGTGTGCTATATACATAGTTTTAAAAATTAATCGTGGAGTCATTTGTTTTTTGTTAATATGATTGACCTAGGAAGTTATTTTCTAATGTTATGGATTAGGTTGATGCAAAATCTATAAGCAAAATTAAAGGTTCAAAAGTTTGGAGACAAGGCCTTATTGCATTCTTATAAGTAAAATAAGATTAGAAAATATGTTTTGCACGTCATTGTAGTTGATGTAACTTTTTAAGGAGTTGCTTGAAGCTGGTGGAGTCGATCTTGCATCTTGGAAGATCGCTGAGCTCTTGTGGATTCAAATGGCCCAACGCATGTTTGTCCTTTTGGTTCTGTTGTGCATTTTGTTCGTAACATGGTTTTCGTTTTTCCTGGGCCAGAAACAAAACAGGTTGATGTGGCTTACCATACAAGGAGAGAGAAGAATTGCATGGTTTTTCAAAATGTACAATTGACATAACTACAAATGTTATTGAAGATTAAAGCTAAAATAGGTGTGAAAGTGGAAATTAGTCTGCCAAAAACGCTACGACAGGGGAAAAAATTAGAATTTTTGAGAATGTGCAATGTTATATATGGTCCCAATTTATTTATTTATTTATTTTGCTTGTTTATTTTTTGTGATTGTAGATATTCTATAAAAAAATTTAAAAATATGAATAACCCTTATGAGGAGGGGGCCTAATTTTTCCTCTGTTAGAGTACGTTTCTTGTATTGTTTCTTTGCAATGGAATTGACATTTTCGAACAAAAAATTGCAATTAAATATTTTTGTGGCCAAAAACTGACAATTGGGCTTTTGGCCAAAAAGGACTAAGCCCGTACATCATACTTTATTGGGCTATGACTTCATAATAGGCCCAGTTTCAGAGTTGAATTTTGTCTTGGAACTCTTAAATTGGACCACAAGCCCAAATTACATGAATAGTTATGAGACCCTCTTTTTGTGACAACATAAATTCATAATTCAAGGCTTTCATCCAATAAATTGGAAAGAGTCACTCTTCCTAAAGCATATGGGGTTCGGTCTTGGTTTCAAACGTTTAGCTTCAGTCAACACTGCTTGTGGAGCCAAACTGACTTGGAAGACGTTTGTTTGAGACCTTTTAACTCCAACTGAAGTGAATAGCAAGCAAAGTAGCAGACTGGGTAGCTTATAGTTCGGGATTTTGTTAACTTAGCACAATTACTTCCCAATCATGATATCCTCAAGTTCATCTCAGAAATGATGTTATGACTTGGAATGGCAACCCCAATGGCATATTCACATACTTTCTCATTGAGCCAAACCCTCCAAACATGTTTTCACCCACTTTTAAACTTATTTGGGAGTGGGAAGGAGTGCAAAGAACAAGGCTTTTCATATGGAAGGTCTCAAACTCCTCCTCTCTTCTGTGACTGGTGTAATTCAGCTAATAAAGACATTCTCCATATTCTAAGGGACTGCAGCTACGCTCGTCGCCTTTGGACGAGAGTGGTACATCTAAGGTTCCTTTCACCTTTCTTCAATTATTCTCTTAGTGATTGGGTTAATGCTAATCTCAGCAATAATATGGGTAAATCCTTGGAACCTCACTGGGGAGTCTCTATTAGGCATTTTTGGAGATGGATCTTAGACCCAAGTTTTAGTAAGCCCCTTAATCCAGTGGCCCAACTTCGGTCTATTTGGAAATCCTTCTCTCATCATTATGACCCAAATTCACCCCTACCAGGATGGATCAAAATTAACGTAGATGGTGCAGTATCTCAATCTGACTCAAAAGCAGGGTTTGGAGATGTCTTGAGGAACCATGAAGGTACCTAGTTAGCGGGCTTCACCTACAACCCTGGTCTTTGCACCTTTCATGAGGCTGAGTCTTGGGCCTTCTTAAAGGGATCCAACTAGCAAAGGATGTGGACTTCAAGAATGTCATCCTTGAATCCGATTGCAAGAGTCTGGTAATTGTTGAGATTACAAAGCTCTTAAAGCTCAACTGGAATGATAGAATTTTCATTTCTAGTAACCAAAGCAAGGTTGCTGACTGCCGTGCAAAGGAGGCGCCGAATGTCTCTTCTTTCTTAGATTATGCTCCCCCTTCCTAAGGGACTTAATGCTTACTATTTGCATGGATTTAAATCCCCACCTACTTTAATTAATTAACATATCGGGCTTTATCCTCCTTTCTACCAAAAAAAAAAAAAAATTGAAGAGTGACATTAACATTCTAAAACGATGAATTTATGACAGTTAGATAGTTAACAAAATTTTTTGAAAAATTAGTTTTAAACATTGATTCAAAAAATTATAAATTTAGGAGTTCTAAATCCACATAAGACATTTAAATTTTAAATATAACTGTCAGCTTACAATTAAGATTCATGCTTGCAACTATTTAAATCAATATTTGCAACATATTTTTAAAAAAATTTGTCAAGGATATAGCTGTCATAAATTTTCTATTATAGGACTTTATTGTTATTCTCCCAAAAGCAAATTAATGGAAGTTAGGTGCTAGAAAATTTTCATTTTCAAAAAAATAAGTTAGAAATGTAAATTTATATTATTGTAAATTTAGAAATTTCAATTGTTATATATTTCTTTCTTTCTTTCTTTGTTTTTTTTTTTTGAATTAGACGCTAATGGCTTGAGGTTACAAGGGAATCAACCCCATGACCTCCCACTTATAGGAGAGTTTATGTGCTAACTCTTATTACTCCCAACACATAGCTAAATCCACCATGGTAACATAGGATCCACCCAAACAAATTACCACCCCATAATCCAAATACTTTAATTGTAGTCATAAAAAGACTAAATCCAGTAGAAAGGAAAAGACTTATTACAATGGTCTACTATGGTTAAGTTATTTGAAACCAATCAATTTATAAATTTAATAAACACTACTATGATAGAATAAATTCTACCATAGCAGAATAGTTCAAAACGAAGTATATCATACTTAATGAAAACCCAAATAATCAAATTCAACTTAAAACACAATAGTAATAAATATGGGATCCTAAGTTTAATAATTCAAACACCTTGGATCTAAGCCAAAACAAGCTTATACTAAAGTTATAAAACATACAGAATCATGAGATACCAACAAGACTTTGAAATATTTAAAAATATGGTCAAAAAAGTCATTTTCCCATAAAATGAGTTGTTCGCCATTGTTAAGGAATAACACATCCCGGCCAATTACTCTCTATGCCATCCTTTTAAACTGCAATACATTGCACAAAATTGCTAATAACAATTTGCTATCATATTTTAGTTTTAGGGATGAACTTCTGGCATGCCTAAAATTTCATTCGATATCTGATTAAGGTGATTTAGATGTTCACAAAAAATTTATTTAATGAACTACTTAATGACATCGCTTTCATTTCTAAATGGTTCCATATCAAGGAGTTAGATATTCAAACCCAAACTAGTCACATATTCACAACTCAAATGTCCAAAATTCAACCAAGCGCCAAAAGTTCAACACAACAGCTAAACTACACTTAAAAGGCTTAGGATAACATGTGCAATACACCACAGTAATCCAAAACAACATATAACTCAATTTCATCCCTCAACCCATGATTTAAAGAAAACAATAGTTGTGGGAGGTTTTTGACATTAAATTTCAAGATAATCATTTACAACCATTCATGTAATTATAACCACACTTATACCTATATTTTAGCCTTGTACACATACTTCATTGCATATAACTCAAAATGTTGAATCAAAATTGGTGCTAGTATATCAAAATATGATCATAGTTGGTAATGTCAACTTAAATTACACATATTTAAACTCAAAATGCAAGAGGCATTACATTAGGAATAAAATTCCTAAGCCTTTGGTGTTTTCCCTTGTCTTGCTTATAGCTAGTACTTGTAAAATGTTAGATAAAATGGTGAATACAATCATTCAGTAATCAAGGTAGTTTAAATCATGCATGCGCAAGTCAATTAATCTTAGTCATGTAAAGTAGATAATTATAGAAATCATTTTTACATCCATAGCATGCATTATCATAGTCACAAAGTTATCAACCATGTGACTTTCACTCAATGAAATGCATGATCATTAATCTCCCTTATAACCTCCTAATACCTTCTTCTGAAATTGTAGGTAATTAAATCAAATAGGGTTACGTTCATATAAATGGATTAACCCAAATTCACCAATCATGAGGAGCTATCTAATCAAAGATTATTACACTCATTCTCACACCATAGTTTCCCCCCATTTGCAACTTGTTAAGGTGTTGTTAACCCTAAACTAGTTTCCTTAGGGAATAAGTGAAAACAAGTTAAGTTAGAGTCCATCATCAAATATTGGGATAGTCCCTCAGCAAATAGTGGGACAACTGGCTAGCCATCGATTTTTGAATGGCAACATACCATATGGATTTATTTCACTACTCCTCTTTTAAGGTGAACTCCCACCAATCATGATCATACAATATACACATGCTTAACACACTAGCATGCCATTATTCATTTCTCATCATGCTCAAACGCAACTAACACATCTCATACCTCATTTAACATAACCATATTCATATCACATAATTTCATTCAAATTCATCATATTCCAGAAACAACTCAAAATTCCCATTTGAATATCACATTGCTATTAATCACTTTTATTATCATAACTCTTATCACAAAATCTCATTTAATCACATAATATTCAAGATCACTTCAACCATTAATTTCAAGAGCCATGCTTGCATTTATAATTTCTAAAGCATAAATCATATCATAGTGAATATAAAAGTAATTTCACATACTTAAAATATGTTCACAAAACTCTATAATCAATCAAACAAGCAATGCACTCAAATTAGGTGTTCATAAAAAACAATCAGGCGTGGTGTCATGAGGTGTGCCAAAGATGCAGGGTCTCAAAAAGATGAAAGAATTTAATTTCTAATTAAAAGCAAGGAACCCGGGCTCCCTTACCACAGTTCACCCGAATATGAGAATGTGAAGTGAAGAAAATTAATATAAATGTAAGGAAGCAGAGATATATTAATTAAAAAAATAGAGAGATGGCAGGTTATGCTGGTCGTACAATAAAAAAAATAAAGACTAAAACTACATGATAAAAGAAAAAATAAAATAAAGTAGCAAATATGGAGTCTAGGAATTTAACTGATAGTATGTTGATGCTGATTTTCATTGTTAAGAGAAGGCTCTTCTATTTATAGATGATCCTGGCTTGTGTCCAAGCCTCATGATCACTAGTTTTCTTGAATTTAAGAAACACTTCCTCTATCATGCCCACTCATCATGGGTGGAGTGTGGATGGTCTTAATTTAGTGGTTAAGATTTTATAAATATTTTCTTTAATTATGTTAAAGACAATTAAATTGAATTGAGCTTGGGCCTCCAAATTCACAATTTGGGTGCAAATAATTCCTCCTGCATACAAATTGGCCGAAGCCTTCGTAGGCCAATTTTGTATGTATATGTCTTGGAGGACTGGCTCATTCTCGTTCTGATTGATAATTGATCTAATACTTTTCTTAAAGGATGCCCTTGTGATTAAGGATTAAGCACCATGTGGTTTAGCTTAGAATAAAGTTTATTAAGGTTTTGGACATCAAGAGCTAGTTTTGAAATTGGCCCTTCAAGTTTTTTGGACTTTAAGGACCGGTTTTGTGAAACCTAATTGTTGCTAGGCTTGACTTTGACTTTCACCCTGTGGAGAGAGCCCTTTAGGATAGAACTCTTATGGAAAGGGCCCTTACAAAGCTCACTTTTCTAACTTTAGCCTCTGTGACTTTGACCTTTGTGGTGCTGGCCCCTGTGGTTGCTACCCTGATGGCTTTAGCCTTAATAGCTCTAGCCCTTATGGTGTTGGCCCCAATAGCTCTAACCCTTGTGGCTCTAGCCTCTCTGACACTAGCTCTAATGGCTTTGGCCCAGATGGTATTGGCCCCAATGGCTTTGGCTCTTGTGGTGTGGGCCCTTATGGTGTTGGCCCTAATACCTCCAGTCCCTGTAGTGCTGGCCTCGATAGCTTTGGCCTTTGTGGTGCTGGCCCCAATGGCTTTAACCCCTGTGGTGTTGGCTCAAATGGCTTTGGCCTTTATGGCCGAATGGGCTTACTATTGAATTAGACTTGTCATTTATCCTTTAAGGGATGTTATAGTGATCCTTGTTATTAATCTTTTCGTCAAATGGCGCTTTGGAAGACTGCCCATCGAGTCCATTTATTCTCTAAAGGTGCGAGCTAATTAGAGCTTGCTCCTATGATAATCTAGATAGCATAGCAGAGATGTTCCTTAGCCCATCCTTCAGAGTTTACAACAGAGCTCTTTGCCTCTTATTAGCTCATACTTCACGTTCTGCGTGTGTAGCCATGTTTTTTGAGTCGTAAGAGTCAAGTTTATTCTTTCCAACAATATATTGATCCTTACGTGTCCTAAGCATTCTTTTCACATAGGTCCCACCGGGTGTGCCAAAAATTGTTCATAAAAAACAATCAGGTGTGGTGTCGCGAGGCGTGCCAGAAACGTGGGGTATCAAAAGGATGGAAGATTCTGACTTCTAAACAAACGCGATGAACTTAAGCTCTTTACCATAGTTCACCCGAATGTAAGAATGTGATATGAAAAAAATTAATGTAAATATAGAGAAGCAAAGATACATTAATTAAAAAAAGAGGTGGCAGGCTATGCCGATCGTACAATAGAAAAATAAAGACTAAATCTACATGATAAAAGAAAAAAATAAAGTAGTAGATGTGTGGAGTCTAAAAATTTGACTAATAGTATGTTAATACTGATCTCCATTGTTGAGAGAGAGCTCTTCTATTTATAGATGATCCTGACTTGGTGCCCAAGCCCCATAATCGTAATTTTCTTAAATTTAGGAAGCACTTCTTCTATCATATCCACTCATCATAGGTGGAGTGCAGATGGTCTTGACTTAATGGCTAAGATTTTATAAATATTTTCTTTAATTATTTTAAATTCAATTAAATTGAGTTGAGCCTGGGCCTCCAAATTCACACTTTGGGTGCAATATTAGGTCTTCTTTAGTTATATTAAATTTTTAAGAGATTAAATGTTACTCCTCAATCAAAACTTGCTTCTCAAGCTATACTCAAGCTCAGTTGGTACACAAGGTGGTTAATCTACAATTAACATCATAAAATAATTATTAATACTATCATAATCACACTTTCAACGCTCTAATTCTACATAACATCATAAAACAATCATTAATACTATCATAATCACACTTTCAACACTCTAATTCTACACTTTGATCACTTAAAAATCCCAAACCCTTAGGTTTACTCACGTCCAATGGGTACACTAACTTCTATTAACTCCATTTAACTTCTTTAAACTCAATTATCATCATTAATGACTCCCAACAACTCCCAACCATCATTCTAATGCCCTATTTTCATTGAAAAATAATGACCAACTCACATGGGTGCAATAATTCATCAAACATAGAAATAAATAGTTTAAATAACTCTCATTACTTTCATTTAATTTAAACCAATTGATTCAAACCCAAAGCCCATAGGTCTAAAAATAAACTTACCATAGCAAACCCTAGCTAAAGAGGTAAAGGGAAGGTAGATGAAAGCTTACATAGGTGTACACAAGCTCAAAACACTCCAACTTTCGATTCCTTCATGCCTTAGTAAAGCTTAGCATCCCTCTTCATTTTCTTCCTCTTTCCCTTCTATTTCTTTGAACATGGTTTGCATTCATTTAATCAGATTTTGGCCATTGGTAGCAGCTCATGCAGCGTCCACTGTGATGAATGATGTAGATAAAGCTTGGTCCTAATTTTGTCTTCTAGTTGGACATAAGTGACCCAATTCTATTCCGAGTGTGATTCAAAAGCTACACAGAATTCAATAAACTCATTAATCCTTTTTAACTATCCTCTATCCAATGTTAAACTTAAATTTACTTAATTACTGTTCATTAACCTAATTAATTAGGAAGATAAGTTTTCAGATGTTACAGTTATCATATACATATTTCTTTTTGTACATTAAAAGAGTGGCATGTAATTAGAACTTGTTTCCAGCGTGAAATGATTGATGATATGAACAGAGACAAAATGATTGGGGAAGCGTACCAATAAAACGTCATTTAATTAAGCTTTTATTCTTTGTTGTAATGAAGGGTAGTCCCCACACGAAAGGAGAATAAAATTTTCAATCTTCAGCAAATTATTATATTATATTCTTTTGACACTTGCTTTTGTCCGTTTGTTCTCTATAGTCTATGCAATTATTATGTTTGTTGTGTTCGTAAATGCTTAAAACATTTGTAAATTATGATAATAAAATAACAATGCGTTTCCTTAGAAATTTCTTTTGACCTTGTTTATTTAGAAAGTTTATAAGCTTTGTCATTACTCATGACATAAAAGTTTAAATATATGTGCATATAGTATAGCTAGATCTAATTTCAAAACATCATAAAGCTGACACACAAAGCATTATTTATTTGTTATTAGTTAACAGTTAATTACTTAATTATATATGAGTAAAATAATATAAAAATAGTAAGTCTTATCTCATTAAATATAGTTAATTATATGAATTGCATAATACTATTATAATATATCAACAATCAAATCTCTATAAATGTTATTAACCACAAGATCTCCTTTTTTTTAATAATTTCATTTATGGTGTGCCTTGATTGATGAGGATTTGTATTTACATTTTAATTTGAATCAAATCTCTTATTTGAATTTATAAAAATTTATGAAAATTCATTTCTTATTATATATATTTTCTTTTGAAATTTCAAATTTCTCTACACTATATATATTTAAAATTTTAGTCCCTTTAAATCTTTCATTTTCTTCATGTTTTTATTATTGATATTATTATAACTCCTATATATTTTCTTATCTCTCGTTCTCGTTTTTCAAGAATTGAAAAATAATGTAAATTCATCATTTTTAATTTTTTTATTTTCATTTTGAATCTCATCCCATCTATATTTTTCATTTGAATTTTTTAAACTAGCCAAATAAATGATTTTAAATATATGAATTTTAGATTTGAGATTTAAAATCTAAAATTCAAATCCAAATATTACCTTAATGTTTTCTTTGATATTTCTCTGCCACTCTTCGTAGAACTTGTAATATATATAAGTAAAATAAATATAAATTTCATTTATTTATTTTTTTGATAAACTTTATTTATTTATTTATTTATTTATTTATCATGGGTAAAAAGGAAAATTAGCCTCTAAACTATAAGTCTAAGCTGGGATGCTAAACTTATTTTTTATGCAATGTTCTTTTTTAACTTTTAAAAATAATGTAATCCAGTTCCTGCAATTAACAAAAATTAACTTTAATAATTATTTGGCTAGAAGATAAAAAAGAATGACCTTGAAAATTGTAGAAAAGAACCAATGAAATTTTCTTAATTCTTTTATGTAATTTTTAATTTGCATCATTGTCTTTAACTTTTGGATCTTTTATTATAATTTTTATCCTTTTTGGTAATTTAAAAAGTCCTTTTCTATTATTTTTTAATCAATTAATAATTAAAGTTAATTTTTGTTAACAACAGATATTAGATTACATTGTTTTGAAAAGTTAAAAAATAATATTATATAAAAAATGAATTTAGAATTCTAAAACTTTTAAACCTATATGGTTTAAAGGTCAATTTATTTTTTTACTTTTTTTATCACAAAATTTTGTTTAATTTAAAACATAAAGAAATAAAGAAAATTGACCCATGCACTCAACCTATGGGTTGCGCGAGCTGGGCCAAAGTTAAATTACTTAAAAATGGATCGCATTTTTACAACTCAAACCGTTTTTGTTTGAGGTTCAGCGGACGAGCTCGATAATTTTTTTAAATTAACAAAAAAGACAACATTATAAAAAATGAATAACTTAAATATTAAAGTAAAAAAAAATTGAATTGAAGAACCACAAGTAAAACAAAAACAAATATTTCAAACGCCAAAAAGTTAACTTATTATTACCAAGGACTTGCAAAACTGCTTTGGCCTTTGTCAAAACTTGCTCGCAAGTATCAGGTAAGTCAACGTAGGACATGACTCTTGACCTAGAAATCACGATTGAACAAGACAATACTGGTTAAGTAATGACTTTAAGTACAATTTTTTTTTAATTATTTTTTTTAGAAATGCTATGCATTTTATACTAATAAATGAGATTTTTTTTTCAAAATTATTATTTAAAAGAGTAAAAATCTCTCTCTATTAGCAATCCGCCATTAACAAAGGGCGATTTTTTCAATTTTAAAAATTGAAAACATATTATATTAAATGAAAATACCAATTAAGAATAAGTAATACTTTAGTTCTAATTAATCAGAAAAATTACAAAGAATAATCTAGAAAGTTTGAAAGATTTAATCAATATCAATTTTCTTAAAAGATCATTTTCTTAATAAATATTAAATATTTTGACAAATTATTTATTAAATTTTATTTTAACAAAATTTTAAGATGCCCAGCATTCCTATAAAAAGAGTTCAAAGATAAATTAGCATCAAAGAATATGTTATGTCAGCAAAAAATGACAGAGTTAACGAATCATTAATAGAAAAAGATTTTTGCTTCTTTAAAAAATAGTTTAACAGAAAAAATATTTCACTTATTTGTATAAAATGTCTAGTGCTTATTGAAGGAAAGTATAAGGAAAAAATATACTTTAACCTAATGATTAATGATTATGATGATCAAAAGATAATTAGGTGGGTTTTTTGCATCTAGAGAGTGTGAGAAATGAGCCCTAATGATCAAATAATAACATAACTTATTGTAAAAATAATAATAACATGACTTGCTATAAATTATATATTTTTTAGACATTTTCATTAGGTTTTTTTAATCAAGAAGCAAACTTTATCAAAGACAAAGTAAAAAAATTACAACACTAAAGCCCTAGAAAATAGTGGCAATACACAGATTGGACCAATTAGAAAACGGAACCAACAAAAAGATGGAAAATACAACCCAGAAACTAAAACCATAAAGAAACAACAAAAATGACAACCACAACTCTAACAAAAAGGAAATCATCCAGCCAACTGATCTAATTGGAATCAAAGGATGAGATAAAATTTAACATTAGTATTTTTGATCCGTTGCAAGGTATTAAAAGACCAATAATTAAATTCAGAGCCAAGATGATAAAAGAAATCCTGAATTCATTAATTAAAGATATCCTAAATGATTAATGAGTCATAAAGGCAAATAAATGAAATTTCAAAAGACCTGAAAGAGACTCTTAACATATTAGGCTTAATTTAAGATACTCAAACCCATAAATCCAATTAGTTTAGCGAATATTCTTTCTTAAATTTAGGAAATTATTTTATCTTATTTTAAATTTAAATTTAAATTTAAGAAAATTAGTTTACCTTATTTTAAATTCAAATAAGGACAAAATATAGCCATCAGGATATGATCTATTCATTTGGAATGCTATATTAACTAAGATTATATCATTTATTTTTTTTAGCAGTCTATTTAAACAGTTTAACTTTTTATATTTTGCAAGATTTGATTAAATTAATGAATTGATTTTTTTTTTTCAATTGTAAGACTATTTCAATTAGTGTTGTTTTTTATGAGATAATGTATTATGATTTTGAATTATTGTAAGCTATCATTCAATTCCTTGTATTATATGGTATTCAAAGCCAAGTTGATTTTAAGATTGTGTCCTTCCATCGTGTTCTTTCACTGTATTCTTCATTATTTATCATATTTATTTTTCTCATTCATTCATCCATTTTTCCATCTATTCATATTTTATTTTATTTTTCAAATCCATTCTTTTATAAAAAAAACTCATTTGAATTGCTATTAACTTTTTTTTTGGATCTCTTTCCTTTACATATTCAGATTGAAATAGAAGGCAATGTGGTTCAAAAGAAAAGGCTAGCATCATTATTAAAAAAAGGAAAATTATGTAGAAAAAATTGAAAAAAAAATTGCTGAAAATAAGTTAAAAAAGAGGTAGCGAAGATTCAATTTGACAGAAGATAGAGTTGGTATGCTTTTCTAATTTGGTAAATCTTATCATATCTTATCTACCATATTTTCTTTTATTTCATCTTGTTTTATTTATTTCATTTTATTTTATCTTCAATATCTTATCATATCATATTTAATCTTATTTTATCTTACCTATCTTATTATATCTCATTTTTTATACTTTCTTTGTAACTTAATGTTGGCTTTATTGTAACTACTATCTCACCTAAAACTTTACCAAATCAAATTTAAGTAAAAAAATGTTTAACTATGCATCAAAAGAGTGATAAATATGAGTGGCATTCTATTGAACGAAACATACGAGTGAGTGTGTGAGGTCTAATTTTTATTTATTTTGCTACATTAACCTTTTAGGTATATCATAAGTAAGTATTCTCACTTAGGGGAAGCTCTTCCCAGAAACCTAAAATGTCAATGCTCTATAGGAGAAGCTTATTTAACTTGAAAGAGAACTTAGAGAACAGGAGATAAACACAGTATTTATGGTAAAGAAGAAGCTCATTCTAAGAGGAGAAAATCTCAATCTAAATTTTATTTTTTTGACCAAAAGGTTAAATATCTACTATTCAAGGATAATCCAAATCTAGATATTTATCTCAATTGGAAACTTAAAA
Organism: Prosopis cineraria; assembly: GCF_029017545.1. NCBI lineage: Eukaryota > Viridiplantae > Streptophyta > Magnoliopsida > Fabales > Fabaceae > Prosopis > Prosopis cineraria. The sequence goes on along the minus strand of NW_026557137.1, from coordinate 4,627 downwards.
TAGAATAAATCTTTCAATCTAACAACATACCTAGTAAAAATGAGGTAAAGACTGCAACCCATCAATTTTTTAATTATGCACTAATATAGTGGGAAGATTTCTTGATGAAGCATCGAATTATTAGAAAAGAGCCTCCAAAGTCTTAAGAAAAGCTTAAGAAGTACATGAAAAATAAATACGTGCCTGACTACTACTATAAGAAGTTAAAAAGATAGCTGTGGTCATTCAACTAAGGTTCAATGACTGTGAAGGAGCATGTGTAAGGTCTCCCTTACTTAATCTCCAATTAACTCTAAGTATCAAGAAAATCAAGGAATTAATCCAATAGATTACCAAGTGTGTAGACTTTACAATAATAAGATCCCAAGTTTTCAAATTTTCAAAGTGCTCCAACATGCTTTTATAAAAGAAAAATCAAAGTAGAAAATATTTGTGGAAGCATGGGATACCAATTTACATAAAAGCATTTGCATTTTGGTTGGAAAATAGAAAAATAGTGTAGAAAAACAAAGGTGACTATTGGAAAATAGCAAAACGATGCCAAAAAAAATAAAGGTGATCTATTACTAAGTTTGTATACATGCTTTGTGGCTTATTGTACAATTTTGGCAGCAACAAAACTATCATATGACAGCTCCTGAGGCGAACTTCAAATGTGCCCCATTTCTCGATCTATCGTCCGATCAAGATAATTTAGGTGTCCATAGAAAGCTAATAACACTAATTTTACAATCAAATTTTTCCTCAATTAAAAATTGAACACCCATTTTTTAACTCACTTCTTTCACAATACAAACACAACTTAGGTGCCCTAATTTCAACCTAAGTGCCAAAAGCCTAAATTTCACTCTAGACTATACTCAATAGACTCTTAGATGTGCAATACACCACATGATAAAGGTAATATATCCATCACATTTTCAACACTTAGCTCTTTAATAACAAAAACAAAACGGGGAGCCTCAAATTCATAAATCATCATATTATGCAACATCAACCCTATATTTGCTCACTTCTCACTTGTATTTGTATTTTTATCTTTTCTAGATTTCACAATTTAATGCATATATAACCCAGGGTCTAAAATATACAACTTAGCTCAAATTTACATAGTGTAAGTATGCATAAATATGACATCTCCTAGTTGGTAATATCAAAAAGAATTATATACATAATATTCAAAATAATCAAGGCCTGTAATTTTAGGATAGAAATCCCAAGCTTATATTGTTTCCCTTGTTCCTATTCTAATGAGTTAGCTCTATAATATTGAAGAAAAAGGGGTGAGTACAACTATTCAATAATCAAGGTATATCTAACTTATACAATTGCATGTCAAATAATTACAATCAAGTGACAAAATATGAACTCAATCTTGTCATTTGCATTCACAATTCCATTTTCACACAATTCACGATTTCAATTTTGTCAAACTCACAATTTCCATTTTCACAATCATGATATTTATCACATAATTTCAATATAAGGGATACAATACATGATCTCACGTTCCTTATATCCTCCTTATGCCTCCGACACGAACTATGGGCCATTTCAAAATGGGCTTGTACATAAGATGAGACTACCTTAGCCCTTGATGTATGAGAAGTTACCTAACCAAGGTCGCTTAACTTACTTGTGGGTTACAATCTCCCCTAAATCTCACACTGTGGTGTGTCCTTCTCTCTAAACTAACTTTCTCGTCGAACAAGTGAAAAACTAGAGTAACTTCAAGTCCTCTATTACATAATGAGACAATCTCTCGTTGAATAAATAGGACAATAAATATAACATATCCAGACAAACCATCGATTTCTAACATTTTTACCACATGGATTTTAAATTCATTACTCCCCTTCCTAGGCAAACTCCTGCCTTATATGATCATGCGATGCACAAATGTAATATCACATAGCATACAAAAATATTGCTATACAAACATGCTTAACATCATTATTGTACTCACATCATATATGATCATCACATAAACACATAACAAGTCATTGAACTCCATATCATATTACATCATTGAGCTCCTCACCATAAATATTTATGAACTCCACGACATACCATATTGTTGAACTCCTTATCATAATAAACTCCTTAATTTCAACATTTCATTGATTACACAAAAATACTCAAGTGCATCATTTCAAGACTTCCCAACATCATTAAGGAAGATTCACATTTCATATGCCATACTTTCATTATAACAATCTGACCATGTTGGGTTCATTAAGAGTATAAGAAGATTTTTTTTGGTTACCTCAAACCTTTAAGAGGCTAAGGTTTACCCTCTAATACAAACTTTTAAAGCTAATCTAAGCTCGAATGATGCTAAGTTGTAATCACTTTACATTTATTCACATCAACAATCTGTTAATATCCTCTTTAGGATAATTTCCACACCTACTCAACACTTTCAATTTTTAAAACCATCACCTCCTGCATTACTAATCACACTTATTGGGTTCATTAGGTCACATTAACTTTATTGAACTCTCAACATACCATTAATGGCTTCATAATCACAATATTTATGGTGAATTTTTGAATATTAATGGCTTCCAACCATAAAAAATGAGTAAAGCCATTAATTCTAGGTTTTAATAACTAAATAACTTCCATTAACTCTATTTAAGTTAATAGGTTTAGACCCATAATCTTTATGGACTAAAAATTATCTTTTCTAGCAAAACCCTAACTTCTCAGCTTAAGAAAATGAAAGAAGAATGAGGATTTAGGCTTAGTTAACTTACCTTTATGTTAAGAAATTTTAAAATACTCCAATGCTTTAATATTCCTAGCCTTAGTGTAGCTCCCTTGGCCTTTTCCTTCCCTCTCACTTAAACTCTCTTTCTTTTATATGGTTTTTGTATCAAACTTATGTTTGATAAATTGAAAATCTGACCATGTGTCATAGCGCTTGCCACACACACTGTGGCATATGGTACATAGAGATTTAATTCTCATTCTAATGATTCATGCACTGTAACATGTCATGCATGCGCCACAATATGTGGTACATTGCTATTTCTCTTTGTTTTTCTCCTATTTCAAAGTCTAGTGGGCTAACTTCGCTCCAATCTCAATCCTAAGGTTGAAATCATAACTTAGAACATTCATTACTCTTTATAACTACATACCACATTAATCTACATAATTAACCTCATTTAATTCATTCAGCTAATAAGGTTTAATTTTTTAAGATGTTACAATATATACATGAACTTAATCAACTTAAGATACAAGTCAGAGTATATGAAAATGATAAGGCTTCAAATACCTAAATTATTAATGGGCTGAGGCTAGAAATCAGAGATAAAATGGATATGTACACCTTTCAAGATAAGGAAATGCTCGTGCACAAGGCCATCAAAATTAAGAAAAGGTTTCAAGATAAACAATTGAAACCTTCAACTTTAATTGGTGGAACTCAAAATCAACCTCCAAATTGAAGGATTCTAAGGCCCAAGAAGAATTTAAGTCTATGCTTAAGGCTAAGGAGGAATCTAAGTCTAAATATGATGGTGGTAAGGTATCTGATTTTAGAATATCTTCTTCTATTAAAACATCTTCTCTTGAGTTATACATGTCATGAAATGGGGTATATTACTTTTCATGTCCTAACAAGCAAGTGATGATTCTTAAGGATAATGGAAATATTGTAGCAAGCACACAAGTAATGATAATGAATTATAACACCTCTATTTTTAATTCCTTAATTTACTAAGATTAATAAGGATAATTAAGTAACTTGAGTGGTGGTGTGTTCAAAGAGAATAATAAGTGTTTTTAGTAGGAATTTCAAGTATAATTTAAGTTCAAAGTGAAATTGGGTCGCTTGGAGACTAAAAAGTAGAGAAAACAAGTTAAACAGCTTTTGTGCCACATGCCGTGGTGTGTGCATGGTGTGCCATGGCGCACGAGGCCATTAGGCAAGAACTTTCTTCTCTATACCACATGTCGCGAAGTGTAGGGTAGGTGCTGCAGCACATACTGTGAATTTTGCAAAAATAATGAGCTATCTGATATGAAAAACAAAAGGAAAGAAAAAGAAAATGAAGGAGACACACATTTTCTCTACTAAGGCACAACCTAAGGAGGAGTTAACAAGGTTTTGAAACTCCAAATCATCCAAAGTAAGATCCTTAAACTATTTTTCTCCTTTTCTCTTCATTTTTTTCAAGGGTTTAAATTAAGGTTTGAATGAGGATGATAATTTTGAGCCATATAGATTAAGTGTCCGAACCTATTGACTTAAATGAAGTTAATGGGAGTTATTTAAAGTATTTAAACTTAATATTAATGATTTTAGTGGTGGTTGAAAGACGAGCTCTATTAAATATTTGAAATTATATTTATATAGGTGGTTGGAAGAGTGTGATACCATTAATAAGAGTTTAATAGCTCATTAATGTTGTTAGGGAATAAAGAGGGATAATAAACCCAATGGATAGGCTCAAATTCATGTAAAATGAATATTAAGCAATTTAAGTGGAGATTGAGGGTTTAATGCTTGAGTTAGTAATATTGATAAAATTTTAACTTGGTTAATTGTAGTTTTGACTTTTGAACATCTATCTTGACTTGGAAATTCAAATTTAGAAGATAAAACATTGAGGGT